>NC_134485.1:99192411-99258354 GCF_040206685.1 Ascaphus truei | reverse complement strand
GAGGCAGTCTCACAGACGTCTTTTGCAGCTATCTCAGCTGTTGGCTCCGCCCCCGCTGTCCTCCCACACACGGCATGTGTGCAGGATGACTGCGCCCGGCCACCGTCCGACTCCAGTCCCAGCAGGCCAGCTTTTCCTTACCTGGAAAAGGTCTGTGAGTGGTATCTGTTTATGGAGCGCACAAACACACACACACACACACACACACACACACACACACACACACACACACACACACACACACACACACACACACACACACATACACACACACACACACACACACACCATTCAAGGAGAATGCAGTCTCTCCGCCGGGGTTTTGACTCCGCCCCCGTGTCCTCCCACACACGGGCACGAGTGCAGATTGACTGCACCCGGTCACCGTACGTCTCCAGCCCCTGCAGAACAGATTTTCTTCCGCCCATGCTGCTCACTTCCCCCACACCCGCGCTCGCTTCTCCCGCGGCCAAAACTTTTAACCGCCGCCCACCCGCTCGCCGACACACACGACCACCGCGCTGGTTGTGAGCGGGCCACAAAAATATCCGTTGCGGGCCGCATGTTTGACATGCCTGCTCTAGAGGATCCAGGGCTTTTGGTCAAGTTGAGTATCTAACATACCATGACCATGGATGCTGCTAGATTATAAATACTGTAGGCAATTGTGTATTTGGGGAACAAATAGGCTAACGGATCTGGATTCATTTTTGGGGGGATTTTTTTAAAATCTTTTCTGGGCTATCGTTACATTAATTTTGAATGTTTTACCATTTTTGGGGGCTGTGGGGGGGTGAGGGGACATGGATTGTTTTTTGTACCTTTTTTATGGTTGGGCATTGGCCCGTTTTTAAGGATTGGTCCTGAGGGCTACAGTCTTGAAGATTAGGAGGGCCTAAATCAGGTATGAGGTAAGTGTGAAATCTATATAACATGTGCAGAAATATATGCATACATGCAGTATACTGTACATGAATGAATGGGTCCTATCCTAAATAGGTCTCTCTCTCAATTTGTACTTGGCAAACTCCTTGCAAGCTTTTTAAACAGTTTTATTTTTTGAAGTTTACAAAAATGACATATTTTGTTAAGTTTTGCTAATTTAGGCGAACAGTTTGCACATCTCTATGACACATGTAATACTGTGAGCTGCTGCTTTCTTCTATTTCCTCACAAGACTGAAGTTTCAGGTTACTGTCTGATTGCTGTCTGAAGGCAACTTCTGGATGGCATAACCAGTCTGCAGGCAAACTGTTACAGTGCTGACAGCTCCATAAGCACTGTGGGAAGCCTATAAATTTGAAATTTAATTAAAAAAGAAGGAACAGTTTAGTAACTAGGAAAGAAAAGAAATGAGATCCACAGCTGCAAATCTTCTTACATTTTGAAAACGAAAGGTTTTTGTATTTCTGATTTGTGCAAGCATCTTCTAGAAAACAACATGTTGAATGTTTTCTTTAAAACAGAAATCACATTAATTGTTGTTTAGTAAGGATTGTCAGGTTTGCAGGTTCTAAATATGAACTATGTAAACTGCAATGTTCGTTCAGAGTCAAACTTTGGAGCATTTTCTTTTCTTTTAATAAACTGTGCAAATGTTTAGGTTTTATCAAACGAAAAGATCTGATCCTTTAACACAAGTGAGACAAAGGGAACATTAGATCATTGATCTTCCTTAATCTCTGAATTTCACTAAATAAAACTGAGGAAACATAAAGGTATAACATAAAATCTACAAGTAATTTTGAAGTGGCCATACAGGTATGAGCATTAACCAGTATGAAAGAAACCCACTAGTTCTTATTATAAAATCAATCCATTACTTTTCTTATCCAGATCAGTACATATTGTTGTGTGGACTAATAATTTCATTACTGAACCCTGTTGTGTGGTGAGATTCCTTTTAACCATAAGACATTAAAGGTCCTTAAGCAGATAATAAACTATATTCCTACTAAAAAGTTACCTTGACTATGCATACAGACAATTTATCCTAAGATTCTGCAAGCCAAAAAGTGGAAACAATGAATAGGGATTTTCCCTGCAATGTTATTTGTCTGTTGTAGTATATAAGTATTTCCTACTCAGATTAATATTATCCATTGATATCATATTAGTCTAACCATAATTCAGAATGTCACAGTTTTTACATATAATTAAATTGTATAATATATCACAGCATGCCCCACTCAAGAACATTCACTGGTACATGCTTCGTTTTTACT
This sequence comes from Ascaphus truei, assembly GCF_040206685.1. Classification (NCBI taxonomy): domain Eukaryota; kingdom Metazoa; phylum Chordata; class Amphibia; order Anura; family Ascaphidae; genus Ascaphus; species Ascaphus truei. Next base: position 99,256,129 of record NC_134485.1, on the reverse strand, counting down.
TTACAGTTTCAAGATATCAAAAGACCCTCATTTGAGGTTTTATGGCCGAAAATATCAGTAAATGGAAGAAAAGGAGCCTAAGTAGTGAAACAACTCATGACATATAGGTTTGCATTACATGATAAAAAAAGATAGCTTTTAAATGGGGCATGAGACAAACACCTTTTCTGAAATGCTTCTACTAGCCCACATATAGGATATCAGTAAAGGAATTATCTCAAGGCATTGCCTAAATGGAAAGCAGATTTTTACCTTTGATTTCCTGACCTCTTCTAACAGACACCCTTCTAAGGTTTGGGTATAATTCTTTTTGTTGCTTTGCTTTTGATTTATTGGCTTTTTAAATTAACAACATGTGTTTCTCTATCACAGAATGTATAGTAGTTGAAAATTGCTCTTGGATGCCCACATTTTCAGGAAATTCCTCTGTGTACTTTTCCTTATAACTACATGATAGTGTATACGCAGGTTATGCAAACTTTCATTGAAATAATATGAAAATTAGTCATACGTTTATTTTACTTCTTTTTTCTATACCTGCCAAATAGGCTGAGTGGGCCAGATATCATCATCATCATCATCATCATCGTCACCGTCACCGTCATCATCATCAGCAGCATCAGCATCATCATATATATGTTTTGTCAATTTGATGTAGCATTGGGCACCAGTGTCTTCTGTTCTATATATACATTTGCCACGCTCAGTAGCACTCATTTTGGCATAAATATATATTCATGATGTGGTGGATGTAGGAGTTTGAGCTATCTGGGAATGTGTGTTAATTAATTTCTGACTGGTAACAGTCTCTGGAGGTTAGGTGGCACCTCCCCCAAGAGCTCGCCCCTCCCCACCTTTTTAACTTGGGAGGTTCTAGCAACTTGCTGAAATGGACAGGACTCACAGCAGTTCCTTTCCCTCATAAAGAGGTAACAGGAAGGGTTCACAGTTTTAGTGTTAGGACCTGCATTTTTGGTTTACCTTGATGTTGGTATGCAGGCTTACGATGCTTTGGCCAAAGGGTTTTACTAAATAACCAAGTTATTACTATTATTATTCAAGTATTTATACTTTATACTCATTACCATATATGTTTTGTCAATTTGATGTAGCATTGGGCACCCGTGTCTTCTGTTGTACGTATACATTTGCCACGCTCAGTAGCACTCATTTTGGCATAAATATATATTCATGATGTGGTGGATGTAGGAGTTTGAGCTATCTGGGAATGTGTGTATATATATATATATAGATCCCCTGATGAAATCCATCAATCGGAAGAAACGCGTACACGTAGGGCACGTGGTTTCAAGGAGCTATGTTTGGTGGAATAGCTCGTGCGTCTGCTGCCAGGAGAGGGAGGACGTTCCCTTAGCCACACACAGCATCTAATGCTGGAACAGCAGACTGTATACCTGAATTTCTGGAGGGACATCTGACTGTGATGCACCGGTAGCAGTGAGGTCTGATGTACTGAAGTAAACTTTCGGCGAGCAGCTACTTCTTGGCGCATGGGTTTACCCATACAATGCTTAATTTGCATTGACAAATTGTGAGTGTGCATTTGTCTTGTGATTTTTTATTAAAATTTGTTACCAGATTTTACACATGGATCGGGCGCTTTTTCTCTTGTTTCTCCAATATATATATATATATATATATATATATATATATATATATATATATATATATATATATATATATGAGAGAAAATGAGAAAAAAAACAGGCGCACACCTAGTGCATTAAAGTATAACAATCATTTTATGGAACATTAAAAAATAGACAAATGCCCACTCACAAATCAAACAATAAAAAAGAGCAGTTATGAGATTGGCCCTCATAAGCCACTGGCAGCGTCTCGATCAGCAATGGAGTTTTCCTCCTCCACAGACTCCTTCACCGGAAGTGACGTCCTCCCGGCGTGTGCCCCGCAACAGGAAGTCCCTCCGGGAACCAAAGATCTTTCCTTCTTTCTTCTGGCTGTTGTACCTACCCCTGATGAAGTCATCCTTGATGACGAAACGCGTAGGGCGTGGCTGAGACGGAGGAGGCACTTTCCCACTAAACACAGCAGATTGCGGACGCAGTATCGTGAGTGGCGAGACAGACAAGAAGCAGCTGGCAAATCTCCACTACTCCTGATGGTACAACAGCCAGAAGAAAGAAGGCAAGATCTTTGGTTCCCGGAGGGACTTCCTGTTGCGGGGCACACGCCGGTGAGGACGTCACTTCCGGTGAAGGAGTCTGTACTACACGTGTGGAGGAGGAAAACTCCATTGCTGATCGAGACGCTGCCAGTGGCTTATGAGGGCCAATCTCATAACTGCTCTTTTTTATTTTTTTTATTTTTTTATTGTTTGATTTGTGAGTGGGCATTTGTCTATTTTTTAATGTTCCATAAAATGATTGTTATACTTTAATGCACTAGGTGTGCGCCTGTTTTTTTTTCTCATTTTCTCTCATAGGTATTTCCAAGGGAGTTGTGTCCCTTTCAAACGGGCTGCCTTTACCTGGATGCACTCTATTGGAACGGGACTCTATGTTTTTTAAGGTTTTTGGTATACATCTAAAGCTATTCATTTTTATTTTTTAGTTAAATATTTTTTTGTATACTTTTATATATTTTTTATAGCATTTTTTATTAAAATTTTATTAGTTTTTATGTGATATATTTTTCAACATAGGATCCATCTTATATTATTACCCCCCCCCTGGCCACCCCATTGGTTGTTTCAACACAGTAGCTAATTCACTCACAATTTATAGGTTGTTATAGTAGGCGCTCCTTAATGTTTTTGTTTTGTTTTGATATATATATATATATATATATATATATATATATATATGCAAATACAACTGTATGCTCATCTGCATGTCTTAGGCGGGGTTGCAGACCTGCTTAAGACATGCAGATGAGCACACAGTTGTATTTGCATATTTGCTTTCCTGTGGAGGGTTTTTGTCACTTTTTTTACTCACCATAACTTAACTCAGTATTATGGTATTATGGAGCACCCCTCCATCCTGTGACCCGTGTGCCTTACCATACTGCGTGAGACTTTCCTCCGTTTTACTGCTGATGTCCCACTGCAAGACTTTGGTCTCTATCATCTGATTCTCCTGCTGCCTGACTGAGTAACGCTGGTATTTATCACTGGATTTCCTCAGTGCTTTGTGCACACCACACACAGCAGTGCTCTATGTCCCTGTGTTATTCACACACCACCACTGCTCATTATTTTTGAGCTCTCTATCTCAGGGGACTTTATATGAGCGCTGCCAGTGCACTTTATAGATCTACCACTGCTGCTACTTATCTTACATGTGCAGCTCTATTTGGGCATCACTTTATTCAGCTGATTTACAGCACATTTAAGGGTCACAACTTTATGTATTTCTAGCTATGTGCCTAACTATCTCTCATCATCATTAAGAGGTTTATGTATATTTACTACAATATATATCCAATCTTTTCTTGTGGTCTGTATCTACTTACCATTTATATTCATTGCTACTCTTGTTCTGGATCGGCCGATCTCAGTAAACATTACTTGGGGAGAAATATTTTTCCCCTAGTTCTGTTATGTTATATTTGTAATGATATATTGTTACCCTGCTTTGGCTCTTATCAGACCAATTGTACCTCTTTGATGTTTTTACGTTGTGTCGCATAGCGATCTGACATGTGATTTGTGTGGGTCTGTCTTTTGTGTTTTTTATACTCTTTGTTAATAAAGTCCATTTCTATTTTTCATAATTCAGCATTTGAGTGCACCTTTTTGACCCTACTCTCCCTCCTTTTTAGTCATATTATTCCTTTGGGTCGGTAGCACCACCAGAGGGTTACCTTTTACCTTGACCTCTGGTTAACTGATTATTTAATCACACAAGGGTGATTTGATTGCGGCATCTATTGTGTGTTCCATATATATATATATATATATATATATATATATATCTCAAAAGAAACAAAAAACAATGAAGTAGCGCCTCTAATATATCCTGAACATAGGCTATTATAGTGAAGAACTAGTTAACCCTATCATGAATGTGTCTAGTGGGGTGGTGTGTTGATGGCCAATAGAAATACTAAAAACCTGTAATCTCAGAGGAGATATGGTAGTTTATATATTATTTAGTTAAACACAATACTATTTATTAAAGATAAAAAATAAACAATTTTAATAAAAAAACTCAAAGTGTATGAATACAATAAAAAAAAATTCTTTAAAAATGATCAAATAAAAAAACCTTTAAAAAACCTCTGAAAAAACAAAGTCCTGTTCCAAAAGCAATGACATCCAGGTGTACTCCCTGAACAAATCTGAAATCTGTGAAAAAGAAGAAAAAAAACAGGCGCACACCTAGTGCATTAACGTAATAACATGTAATTTATAGAACTTAAAATCAAACAAATGCCCACTCACAAGAGTACTATATAAATAAGCAGGTATGAGATTGGCGTAGGGCGTGGTCTGACTGAGGCCGTCACTTGCCTATGAACTTTGGTACTATTGGAAGTGCGACGCTGATTCCTGTTCTCCTGTGGTATTGTTGCCGGCACAAAGATCTTTGAGTTGCTGGTTCACGGAGGGACTCCATACACGGGACACCGAATTGGAAGGACTTCACTTCCTGCTATCCGGTTACACGGAGGAGAGACACGTGAGGACGCTATTGCTTCGAACCGGACAGCGTTGCTGGCACATGAGAGCCAATCTCATACCTGCTTATTTATATAGTACTCTTGTGAGTGGGCATTTGTTTGATTTTAAGTTCTATAAATTACATGTTTTTACGTTAATGCACTAGGTGTGCGCCTGTTTTTTTTCTTCTTTTTCATATATAATTTTTTTATTTTTTATTTAAACACATCTCCACTTAAGGGGGCATTGCAATACTTTATAGTTAAACAAATTAAAATGATATACAATTGTTTTTTTAGACAGGGAAAGCCAGAAGGAAGAGGTAAGTCTTAGACCATGCACAAAACAGTGTTAAAGTAGATATACTGTACACCTTAAATTAGCATATATCCCATGTATTTCAGGGGTGCTCTTTTTTGTTCATAGGCATATCTCCACGTAGTGTATAAAGGAGTGTTTTGGAAGGTACTGTATATGCGTCACTTGGTACTTGTAAGGAGCACACTGAGGCTCCACTCACTGGCCATGACGCATGCCACGTTTGCCTCCTCGCCCAGTGTGGGGAGTGCGTGCAGACACCGCCTCCCAGCCGCATCGTGTGCAGCACCTACTGATGCACGTACCTCCTCAGCCGTGCAAGCGTGCCGCCACTGCAGTCCACCCCCTTGGCTCCACCTATGGACACTCCACGTCACACCCTACAACCCGCGCATGCTGCGCTTCACGGGCAAGGGCACATACAGCTTCACTTGACCGCAATATTCACCTTAGTGGCACCACATCTGTTCTACATTTGCCTCCTCCTATCATTGCTCCACATATGTCTGATGTCATCCATGGGACTCTTTCATTGGCTCTTGCTCCCTTATATAATTAATCAGCCCTATGTTAATTGCTGAGCATAGACTTTCGTTCTGTCGTGCTTACTACAACCTGCCATTGCTGTGTTATCTTGTTTTTGTGCCTTTCGTTTGACCCTAGCTTTGACCCAGACTTCTGACCTCTGGCATACTTGGACCTCGGCTCGTCTACTGGACTTCTACTTTCTCCACTCCTCAACCACGGCTTCAGACTTTGACTACTCTACCCTCTCAACCCCTGACTATGACAAGTACCTCCACTACCCTACACTCTCCTGCCCTGACCCGGCTAACAACACCGACTCTGCAATCCAGACCTGCCCCCGCGGTTGTAGGGTGGTGGTTACATACATCCCCACCTCAGCCTCGCTGTCTAGTCCGGTTTGTAGTGAGCACTTGTGACAGTACAGTACAAAAATAATACTCAGATTCTCTCTCTTTATGGGGTAGATCCTCAGAAGTTCACTCATTTTTAAAAGTTTTGTTAATGTCAATATAACATATCGATATCCGTAACACGTATACCCAAGGGTGTTTAGCTGTCCTGGCATTTTCTTTCAAAAGAACAGAACAACAAATGTTTAATAAATTTAGGCTTACTCATATGCAAATCATAAGGTAATGTACAGTTTACCTTGTTACTGTAAGTGCATGATAATACACTACAATATTTAGCACCTTCCAAAGTCTGCCCTTACTCACATCCAGACCCTGAGGAGCATTGCGTTATTTATGCAAAAAGGATGTAAGGGAAAATGAATGGTCTTAAGTGAAACCCATATGAATGGACTGAATGTAGGATTTAACTCTTACATGATATGTGTTATACTAACATATATGATAGAACATATAAATTGCTAAAACACAGCAGCAAATCATATGAAATTTCGTTTTTGAAGCGATTAACTATACAATTATTTTTAATGATTACAGGGAATGTAATATTTTACACGGCCTACATGTACATTGTATATACTATTGAGTGTATAAAGTACTGTATTAGTGTAAAAGAATAATTGTTAATATGACAATAAGAATTTAAAGGAGACAGAAAGAGAAAAAAATAATATTTTATTACACACAGTTGCCGTACTGTATAAAAAATAAATAAACCAATTTAATTCATGATCCCCTAAGTCTACAAGCCAAGTAGTTCCAAAACTTGGGAGGGCGCAATGATTGAGCTCACCAGCTCCTCCAGATGGGTAAGGTGCAAAGGAACAGTGGGCCCCCTCCTACCTTCTTTGCCTCTGCTGCATGGTTTGCTAATGTTTTCTTCACCTTGGCATTACTGTTTGCAAATCTCGATAGTGCAGACAGTATCGGCCAGAGCATTAATGCACTCCAGCATGTGCCCCAAATGTGCTGCTTTTTAGCAGTGCTGGTCTTCTGTTTGAGAGCCCCCATTAATTTGGAGTGGTTAACCACAAATCCTTCTATTAAAATCTCCAGTTCCTCATAATTAAATATTAAGCTTCTTGGTCTGCCGGTTCCAGCAGCAGGAGCAGCCCCTGCAGTGGAGATATAAGTTTGAGCAGCCATCTCTACTGTGTAGAAGTTAAAAATGTCTGAGGTTTGCAGTTGATCATGTGTATTTATTTGAAATTGTGACATGCTCATGGGCGTGGTATTAGAGGACGCATACTGCACCGACACACTTTATTCGAGCAAATACCCGGTATGTACCTGGCAGATACCTGGAATGCGCCACTCCTAACCTCTGACAAGCCCCGTTGCATTTGCCTTCCCAGCCTGGGTTCATGCCTGGCTGATGGGCGGCTGATCTGTTAAATGATAATGATTAGGATTTAATAGGCTGCAATGCTTCGCGTGTCTACCAGATGGCATATATTCATGAATTGTAATGCAGTTTATATATATATACTGTGCAGTATTGCAGCCAGCGGGAATAAAATGCTTCAATCCCTGCTTGGAAAATAACTCAATGTACTCGGGCAGAAAACAGTCACAAACCTCAATACACCCGGGTATACCCGAATTCGTGGGACTAGCCAAGCTCGAATAAAGTGTGTCGCCAGTGTATACGTAACACGTTACTAACTGACGTACGCCTTTACCACGTATTTATTTATTTATAAAATATTTTACCAGGAAGTAATACATTGAGAGTTACCTCTCGTTTTCAAGTATGTCCTGGGCACAGAGTAAAACAAATAATACATGGTTACAAATACAGTTACATAAATCAACAGGGTATACATTATATACAAGACATTGCGTGCGCAGTTAAAGAAAATATATATTATGGGCGTATGAAACAGTTACAGACCAGATTAAAATGTGAGACAGCCTTAGATTTGAAAGAACTTAAACTGGTGGTGGATGTGAGAGGGACAGGCGAGGCTCGCTTCCCGCCGTATAAACACACTATATATAAAACATATATATAACATATATACACGCTCACAGGTCTCACTGATCACCCGTGGCACTTCCTGCTCAGTGACCTCTAACCCCATCCATGCCCACATAGAGGGGTAACTACCAGCCAACTGACCCCTTACTGACCTGCAGTTAGGGGGCAAGTGTCAGATAAGCAGTGGGGGCAGATAAAGCGAGCAGCGCACGCACAGCATCTGCCTCCGCTTGGGAGCGGGGAACCACGCCCTCACACAGTGGGTGGCAATCACCCTTATCTGCCCCCTGCCGGCCTCCAGCGATCTCAGGCGGGCGGGGTTTTGGTGCGCTCCCTGCGCAGGGCGAGCGCCACGGATGTTCCATGGAAACAAACGCAGCAGATTGACGGGACGCATCACCAAGTGTGGGGGGAGGGGGTGGCAGGTCCGTATTGATGCTACAATAATCCCAGTTTGTCCATGTAACGTTATGATGGTCATTTTGCTAACGGATGTTAGTTTTGCCTATCATTAGCTTTGAAGATACATGTTAATAAGGAGAAAAATAACATTTGTTCCCTATTTCAGGAACGTTATGTTATTAGATCAAAATTACCGGAGATCTTTGGATCTATCCCTATATATTAAGCAAGAAAAGAGAAGTTGCGCCAAAAAGAATATCCTACTGTTCAATGTGTGGCTTCAGTTCTTTCCACAAAAGGAGATTCACTGCCCGAGTCTCTCAGAGGTGATTCATCAACCTCTGTACAGGTGTAGGTAGAAAAAAGGGGAAGGGTCCTCAGGCGCGTTGCTCCACTTGTGGCTCCACGACGTGTAGAACGTATGAAATTGAAGGGAAGAAAGGGGAACCACAGTGAAAAACAACACAAAGTTTATACACAATTCACTTCTTCATTTAAGGGGAGGTGGGGGGGTAGACAATAAAATTTCACTTCTAGGAGGAGACACACTCACATCTAGTCTCCAGTAATGATTAGATGATTTCTCCTCTGTGGGTGATTGGATGGGGTGGGAATGAGGGGATGCCTCCTGGTATCTTCCTCAAGAAAATAAAAAGAAAGGGAAAAAAATAGTGTAATACGGTTTATTAACAAGTAAGTAAAAAGAGATTTAACACTCACAAGCGGCCAATATTTATTGGCATAGGAAGGAGCTGTCGCCAGACTCCACAGCGCGTCCCTTTTCCGGGTTGGGGTGTCTTGTCCTGGCTGGTTCCCTGCTGGCAGGTTTTTTCGTCTGTGTGTTGAGTTCAGCAGGCTGCAGAAAGGATATCCAAAAGCCCGTGCACAGGCTGGATCCCTCTCTGGCTGTCTTTCTCCTCTGCACACTGACGTCACTGAGGAAGCAATAGTGAAACGCGTCTGACGTTTTTTGGTCACCGCAAGCCACCGTAGTGAGGAGTTTGACTTCCCTGCCATTTGGCCCAGCATCCTGCCGTCTGCGCATGCGCATGCGCAGCGGAGTAAAGTAGCTGTATATCGTGTGTGCAGAGGCTAGATGTGAGTGTGTCTCCTCCTAGAAGTGAAATTTTATTGTCTACCCCCCCACCTCCCCTTAAATGAAGAAGTGAATTGTGTATAACCTTTGTGTTGTTTTTCACTTTGTTCCCCTTTCTTCCCTTCAATTTCATACGTTCTACACGTCGTGGAGCCACAAGTGGAGCAACGCGCCTGAGGACCCTTCCCCTTTTTTCTACCTATCCCTATATATATTTCAGGGGTTGGATGATGTTAACGCCACCTGTATAAGCTAACGTTACTTCCCTTTGTTAACCTGAACAGCCTTTAGTTGATATACAGTACGATGTTTGGGGGAATGGCTCTTTTGCATATCATTAGCACTAATGGTGGGAAAAAATTAATGATACAGTACGTTATTTCAAAAAATAACACTGTGTTAACGTTAGGTTACTCTCTGTAGTAGATATGCTTTGCACTTAACCTAAAGTTAATTTTGGTTACCCTTACAGTAGGTTAAATACCCTAATGGAGCTTAGTGCATCTGACCCAAAGTGAGCACCATACATTTTTTCACTTAATCACTCACTATGCTACACAATTAACTATAATGAAAAAAAAAACCTGAAGTAAAAAACAGAAATAAAACATGTTAGTTATTTAGGCAAATGGAAACAAGAATGAAAATAAAATAATACATATGGAGGGAATTTATAAAAATAAGTTCATGTTAAGTCCAACTCAATAAGAGAAATACAACAAACAAAAATAGGAGCGCATGAAAATGAAACCAGAAGAAACCAGAATTAATACATATATTTTTATCATGAAAAATCATTCATCATACAAAAAATACACATAAAACAGTAATATAATAATAACCTTGTCTAAATTGACACAAATAAATTATGCACGAGCCCTAGCCACACAGGAATAATGGATGTAAACACCCAAATGCACAACCCTAGATTGTGACAGGGAAGGAGAGGTGCTAGGAATGCAAGATGTTATAGAAAAAAACAGACCTTAGGCACTAGAATTCCCCTTTGTGCTCCTTGTGGCAAATAGGGCTCCACCAGCTACACAAACTGACCGTCGTCACGGACATGCGTCGCTGTGTTATGACATCACCAACATGTTTCGTGTCACATGACACTTCATCAGGGCTTGGCCATAGACACTCAGAGAGGCACTAATATACCTCCCCTGGTTCCTATATTAACCAATTAGGAACCATGGGCCTCATGCAGTAAGCGTTGATAAGGGTTTTTTCGGCATTTTATAGCCACAATTGGGTTTGAGATTCAGTAAGCGCCGATAAGTGCTTGATTTCGCCAGGTTTCGTAGCCGATAATTTTGTTATGGCCAGTCGGCTGCCGATAAGGCTGTTTTCGCCACTGATCGCCACTTTTTTAAATCGGCTGGATTCAAGTACCAAAATTAGCTTATCGGGGCTGATCGGCACTACGAAATTGAGATGTTATGGCCAATTTCTCCCGCCAACTAAAGTTGGCAAGTTGGAGGGGAGAACGATCGCTAAGGCTGCCGGAACGGCACTTAGAAAAAAAAAACTCTTCTGTACATCAATGGAGTCAATGGAGCGGGGACGTATAACAGTATAGTACTGTTTACGTTTCATTGCTCACAATACAAACGTCATTTGCATTACAGTGTGGGGGGCATTCCCTGCATTGTGTCACGGCTGACGTGTATTATTTGCATAACATTGTACTTTTACATGTTTTCAGCATTTGCGTGTCACATTACTCATCATGTGATGATGTGTCAAGGGAAAATACTATACTCAACTCTTAAAGGAGAACCTCACATCATATCACACATTTTACTGAATTGAGCGACAATTGTTTACATGATGTCACACATGTCACACATACACCGTATATTCATGTTCCTTAACATTACACAATGCTTGTAATGTGTGACGCATCTTTAAACGTTCATGTACATCTTTATGCTCATGTTTACATCTAGGTTTGGTCCTCCCTATTTTCATGACGTCACTTATTGGACGCGCAATCGCATTGCATGTTTACATTATAACCGTTGCATTACAAGCACTTCAACCTAACTTATACACACATGTACAGTAATTCATCATTGGGACACCTTGTAAACTCATTCTATAGCAACTATCCTCATTACAGAAATGCATGCATATGCACACGACTATTCATTGTTGTCAACATGTGACAATAACATGGCTAATTACACATGTTACACCAAACTTTTCCCATGTCAATCTCAGCCTTTTTGTCTAATTACATGACTGACTGTTGCATTCAGAAGTGTTACATGCATTGCACATTAAACTATTTATTTTCAAGCAATGTTTGTACAAAGCTTCACGTCACATCATTGTCAAATATCATCATTCCCTGCAGAATACACACAACAAATACTTATAACATCAACTGCACACAGCTTGCCACAGAAGTACTTTATTATGTTAATGTAACACCTTGCATTTTACTATGTCACCTGACATCATCACATACCTATTTAAAGGACGCCCATTACCTGCTCATTCACAGCTACTCATTTCAAAATGTTGCGATTGTTTAGGAGACGGAGGAACATTCTTTTCTATGACATGCTTGCTGATCAAGAGAATGATATAGGGCAAGGGAGGGACAGACCGAGGGACAGTGACAGGGACAGGCACGCGGATACGACAGGGACAGGGAGAGGGACAGGCCGAGGGACAGGTAGAGGGACAGGAGATCAGAGGAGAAGACAGAGCAGACAAGTTGTGCCTCGTCCACGTGTGTACAGGGAGAGAACCCTGTTAGATGGGATGAGTGAGGAGGAGATAGTAAGTCGCTATCATTTGAGTTCAGCAGCAATCTTATCTCTGTATGAGGAGATAAGGGGAGATTTAGATTTTTTTACAGCCAGAGGTCGTGCAGTCCCTGGGCTTGTTAAAATGCTGTGCTCATTACATTATCTCGCTTCCGCGTCATTCCAGACAACTGTGGGCATAGTGGGCGGGGTCTCGCAATCTACATTCTCGCGGGCCTTTACCCAGTTTCTCTATGCACTCAATAGACGCGATAGGAATTATATTCATTTTCCTACAGAGGCGACAGAGTGGCTGGAAGTCAGGACTGGCTTTTATAATATAGCAGGGATACCATGTGTGCTGGGTGCAATCGATTGCACACATGTTGCTTTGATTGCACCTAGTCAGAGTGAGCATGTTTACCGCAATCGTAAGCACTACCATTCACTCAATGTACAGATAGTATGTGATGCCACGATGAGGATAATGCATGTGGTACCCAAATTCCCTGGTTCCAGTCACGATTCCTCTATCCTGAGGAACTCTTCAGTCTTCCATGCGTTCGAAGAGGGACATTTTGAACATGGTTGGCTGCTGGGTGAGTACAGATTTAGATGTTCTAACACAAAACACATTTTTATTTAAGAATGTTGGCATTGTAGAATTTGATCACTAATGTCAGCTTATGTGTGCTCCATTCATTATAGGTGACTCAGGATACGGAATTAGGCCGTGGCTTTTGACTCCGGTGCTAAACCCTCAAACTGAAGCAGAGGAGAGGTACAATGCAGCCCATATCTCGACAAGATCTGTTATAGAGAGGACATTTGGCCTACTCAAGACCAGATTTAGGTGTCTGGACAGAACTGGTGGGGCTCTTCTATACAAGCCTCAAAAAGTGTCTGATATTATCCTTGCCTGTTGCATTTTGCACAATGTTGCACTCAGGCACAATGTACAATCAGACCTAGATGAGTCTTTGGTAGACGAGCATCCAACCCATGTAGCTGCTGAAAATGAACAAACAGCCAGTGGTGGCCAGACACGCCAGAATCTCATCAATTAATTTTTTTCTTGTAAGTAAAAACATATATGTTCCTACTACTACTTTTATAGATTAATTATGTTATATTAACAATAATGTTTCTTAATATAACCTTCTGTTAGGACACAGATGAATATGGGTTGCACACCGTTCTTTTCTCTGCTGTGTGCACAAAGGGATGTGGCAGCGGTATGTTATTGTTGCACAGGTTATAGAATCCCTCTTCAATTGTACATTAGTTGTGTGTATGTGAATACAACTGGGGTAACAAAGCAGTCATATTTTAGCATTGTGTTGTTCCTTATGCTAACACAATACACATACAGTAGTATGGGCATAGTCATTCATTCTTGAACTATGCTTACATACAATGTTATTGGTGCAGTGTAACATGTACATCCATATGATGTGTACACCAGGCTGCTTTACATTTTGAATGTCATTAAATATACATGGTGTTGCACATGTAACACCAAATACACACTTTGCTGTGTTGCTTACGGTACTGAAGATGGCATGTCAATGTTTGCTATTTATATATTGTTCCTTTGCATTATAGGTATATCTCCAGTATGACTGATCATGGTATGTATATTTGCTGACATCTGGCATAAGATGTGCCTACCTCAATATTCATAGAATTATTTGAACTAAAAACCCAACATATTGTTTAAAATACAAATGTTACATATACACTGGCGACACACTTTATTCGAGCTCGGCTAGTCCCACGAATTCGGGTATACCCGGGTGTATTGAGGTTTGTGACTGTTTTCTGCCCGAGTGCATTGAGGTATTTTCCAGGCAGCGATTGAAGCATTTTATTCCCGCTGGCTGCAATACTGCACAGTATATATATATATATACTGCATTACAATTCATGAATTTATGCCATCTGGTAGACACGCGAAGCATTGCAGCCTATTAAATCCTAATCATTATCATTTAACAGATCAGCCGCCCGTCAGCCAGGCATGAACCCAGGCTGGGAAGGCAAACGCAACGGGGCTTGTCAGAGGTGAGGAGCGGCGCATTCCAGGTATCTGCCAGGTACATACTGGGTATTTGCTCGAATAAAGTCTGTCGGTGCAGTATGTACTTTCTGTATCATGTACATGCATTTAGCTACTCTTGAGGTTTCATGTGCAATGTATTAGAAAATGATTTCTCACAATTCATCACATTTTATGTATGTTTCCTTATAAATTCCATTAATGTAATATAGAGGTGTTTGGAGAAAAGGGGATAACTGTACTTATTTGTTTACTTACGGGAGCTCATTCATCACGGATGAAATTGACTGATCATAACACTCCATGCATGAATGCCTGTAATCACAACAATGCGTACTACATCTTATATTTATCAATGTAGGTGTTTATTAATGCTAGGAATTAATAGTTAACATTAATTAAAATTTGTGATATGTGTTTGTATAAGTCAGACGTGTGTGGATGTGTCCTACATGTACCAAGTGTTAAACTGTTAACAGAAACTACAATTTGGTCGCAAATGTTACTGTAATTTTGCATTTTTTATTTCCCACTATGACAACGTTGGTAATATTTTTGGAATGTCAATCACGTCACTTCATCATTATCATTATGATAATTATCAAGTATTCTGACAATTGTAACGTCAATCACGTGCACATTAGCATAGACACACTTTTTAATACAACTGTTTGTGTCTGTATCAATTTGTGTAGGATCCATGTATAACACCGACAAATGATAACAGCAGCTTTATTATGTTAGCTTATATCATCATATTGACTGTACTATTTATTTTTAGAACGTTTAATAAACACAGTAAACTATAGTTAGTTAGGTTAATGAAATATATACAGAAACGTACTTCATTACATGATGTTGATGTAATATTCAGAACATCATGCATTGTAGGGGACCACAACATATAGCCAATAACATTATTTGCTACAGTCCCAAACCATTTTATCAACATACCCATGTAACAAGAGATTTTTAACAAGAAATGGCTAGTTGGTTGTAAGTGTCCTTTACATTGGGAGAAGGAGTGGCTCAGTCAGTAAAGACACACACTGGCACTGAGAGTTTGAAGCAGGGGAGTTCTGGTTCAAATCCCGGTGTCGGCTCCTTGTGACCTTGGCCAAGTCATTTTATCTCCCTGTGCCTCAGGCGGCAAAAAAAAAATTGTACGCTCCACGGCCCAGGGACCTCAGCCTGAAAAATGTGTCTGTAAAGCGCTGCGTACAACTAGCAGCGATATACATGAACATGCTCATATTATTATTGTTACATAGTTTCGACAGTCATACGTTCCATTACACAATAGAATACACAAATGTGTTAGCAGAGTGGGAATGGTTGTTATATATAAAACACACCATGCCATAAAATGCTAGTAGTAATTAAAGAACACTCAATAAAAATTATTTTGCTACATCATTATGTTAATTAAGTGCTTATGCAATATAGGCATAAGGGTATCACATTTTTAATTGTTTGTTAATAAGCGCTGCAAGCAATATAAAATTAGTTCCATATGTAGTATAGTAGTCGGTGGCTCCTCCTCACAATCATCTCATATAAAGGTAGACTCTTCTGAAATCATACATTGATCCGATTGTATCTTCCCCGACATCTCTGAAATAAAGCAAACACATGATGGTCAAAGATGGCACCTTACTATATATGTATCCGTGACAACGCGTTACGCAGCTATATATGATTGTGTACATACACACGTCACTCACTTATATGTTAGAAGTACAAGTGTACATCAGTATGTAATTTTGCATTAAATTTGTAGCAGGCATAACTATGTATAGGAAGTGAACGTTGCCTGTATACTGACAAATGTGCGTGCACATCTTAGTGTGCGCACGCACTTCACGGTTGGGTCGACTAACTGTTAGCGCATGCACAAAACAATGCGTACGTTGTGCCTTCTATACTGCTGCGGCACAGTTTATTCGAGCATTTGCCCGTTCTGTGCCGCAGCAGTAGCCTGGCGCGCGCCCGAGTGTGACGGGCGCGCGCCGAAGCAGCGGAAGAGTGCCCTCCGATCGGGGCGCTCTCCCTCCCGCTGCCGGGTCCGCCGGGTCCCCCGGAACCCCCTGCCGCCGTCCCGCAGATCGCGGGACACCAGGGCTCCCTCGGGGAGCCCTGGACGCGCGTGCAGGGGGCGCAGGCTCCCGAAGACGCGTGACCGCACGTCTATGACGCGCGGCACGCCGAGGGGCGGCCACTAGCAAGCCGGGAAATCTCCCGGCTTGTGGATCTGGCCGCACTGCGATAAAGTGTGTCGCCAGTGTACATGTTGAAAATACCAGTAAACATAAAATCTTTTTTTCAAATACAATGAAGACGAAACTACATTCGTTCTAAATGAGTACATCTGTATTATTTCTAAACAGACGTGTTTGGACAGAAAGCACGGCCGATAACACAATGCGCAAATGCAATACGTGTGACGTCATGTTAAGCCAGCGTCTAACAAACGCTAACACTCCTCCCACTCAATTAACATTCGGCTAACGCCCAGTGTACGCCCCCTGTGTATGACACACTGCAGTTACCGTAACTATAACAAAACAACACAGCCAATAGGCTTTGAGGCGCGCACGTCGTTTGGGGGCGGGACTTACATCCGTAATCCTTTTTAAGGACGCCTTGGCCCATGACAAGGGTCCCACGTCATACGTGGTGGACCCGGTGTTTTATTTTGTAGATGTTGCATGATAACAAAACAGGTATGTGTTAGAGTTATGGTAAAATGTTGCTAATATGTTTAAAGGGATAGGAAAGTACGTATATTTATTCCGTCAGCAATGTGTACTACTCTTTCAGGTTCTACTATATTGTAATAGGAAACAATTTGTTTGCGATCGATACATGTTATGCAGTCTGCAATGTTACGCTGTATCCACGCATTGAAAGTGAAAATGGTGGTTAAAAAAAATAAACGCAGAGTCAACACATAAAGATTGTTATATTTACCATTCTTCTTGAATTAACTCTTCGTCTGCCTGCAACTGGTCGCTCCAGAAATGCAAGGCATTTGCATCCACGCTTGACCCAAACGCTGAATCCAGTATGACACACATCTCCTCCATGAAGCGCTCATAGGAATCGCCACTGCTTTCTTCAAACAATTGGTCCGGAGGTAGGTTCATTTCTTCGGGTACCCATTCCAATGCATTTTCAGCTGAAAGGCTTGGTACATAATCATAGTAGTTATGTTCTTGTACAATGTGGGTTTCAGGAATGGAGGGTGCAGATATTGCAGCAGGTATCGATTCACACGGAACTGTAGTAGCGGATCCATTGCTATAGGCATTAGGAATAAATATGCCATTAAGCACAAAATGTGTGCCCTCTTTCACGGTGAAATGTTTATCCTTGGCAATCTTCCAGAAACTATACCTGTCTTCTAGCTTATCCTGCACACGTTCAAAACACTCATTAGTTGATAAAGTGAATCTTACTGAGGATTTAAAATTGAGCGCATGCCCAGGTTCTTGGTAATAAGGATACTTGGCTCTAATCAAATCATAGATTTGAACGGTGTTCGCTTTGTGTCCTGATGTCGACAAAATAGCTTCTGCTATCATGAATTTATACCCTCTGTGCGGATTCATATAATTTAACAATTCCCCAGC
Source organism: Ascaphus truei (assembly GCF_040206685.1). Classification (NCBI taxonomy): domain Eukaryota; kingdom Metazoa; phylum Chordata; class Amphibia; order Anura; family Ascaphidae; genus Ascaphus; species Ascaphus truei. Next base: position 99,238,296 of record NC_134485.1, on the reverse strand, counting down.
CATTGCAGATTAATTGAAAAGATGTCTGCAGCTCTCTGTTCTTTGCTCATAAGAATGAAACTGGTCAATGCCTAACAATTTGCTGTGTTTCATTTTCAAGGTCATAAAAAGTATCAACTTTTACTCCTTTTTTGATCCACCAATTGGATCTGTTGAAATAATTGGTTTAACGTTTGTGGTTTGTGATAGCCGTTTGTCTGACAAACATGTATCATTTTTTTATCTAGTTTCTCACAACATTGGTAGACTTTTAATTAAGTCACATTGTGGTTTTAGAAAAAATAAAATAGAGCACTGTCTAGAAATAGTGCTTACACAGCCATATAATGAAATACACACACACCTGCTAAAGTAACTTTTTTTTTTCCTCATACATTTCTGTGTCTATTTGAAAGTCTGGTTAACTCCCTGTCTAAAGTGAAAACAAAAAGAATTGCGCTCAATGTGGTCTGTGCTAAAACAAAATATCCCAATTGGATATTTATTTCATTGCGGGACCTGTATGGGACTCTGTATACTGCCCGACTGCAAATCGCCAAGGAGTGACGCACTAAAGACGCGACCGGCTGAGAGACGCTGCCGGATGACGTCACACGCCAACGTGGACTAAGCAGGAAGAGACGCGGTGATCTACCCCCGAAATCAACTGCTGCGAGTTCCGTGAAGGCGCGGGAAGGTTCCCCAACGCTGTGAACCGAGCTGAGCTGTATACTCTGCATCCAGATATCAGCATTCTGAGGGAGGACGTCCAATTCCTGGTGCCTGTATCCCGTTGTGCCTGCCGAGTGGTAACATGTCCCTAACATGTCTTGCTTTTAACCCTTCTTTTTGATGTACGTGCAATACTCACCTTATCCTTTATAAAATTATTTAAATATACTACACAATGGTTTTTTTGCGCTGTTCTCTTTTTGTCTCTAACTCCCTGTCTGCATGAGTTTAACTACGTGTCTATATGTATATATATATATCTCTCTCATAAATATATATATATATATATATATATATATATATATATATATAAATATACACATATACATATACATACAGCTAAACCCCGTTATAACGCGGTCCTCGGGTCCACCCCGAGACCACCGCGTTACTAACGGGGTCGCGCTAATTTAAAAAAAAAAAAATGGCCGCCGCATCAGTGCATATTTACCCCGCGGTCCCGGCTTCCCCCTGTCACCGCGTGACAGGAGATGGGAGGGGGGATTCCCCTCCGGCTTCCGCTTCCCCTGTCACCGCGGGACAGGAGATGGGAGGGGGGATTCCCCTCCGGTCCGGCTCCCCCCCGCCGCAGCACAGCTCCCGGCGAAAGCAGCAAGAACTTCAGAGCTTCGATCGAGCACTGGCGCCCCCCAGCTGCTCCTCTTGGCCTGGCCTGAGCTACTCCCGGTGTCACCTAGAGGATCGAAGACGTGAGAGGCACTCAGACACCACCTCCACAACCCTGAAAGTTCCGCGAGAGCTGCACTCCTGATCGATTTCTCGTCTCCCCTCTGGCTGGAGAGGAGAGGCACCTCCCAATGGTACCACCCCCGACTAGCCCCCAACACCGCGAGCTACTATGGCTCTCTCCACGCCCTACCTTCTCGCCGCCGCGGCTCTGAGGGCCGCCCTGACGAGGGAGGGGGTGCCTCTACCGCTGCCCCCCCCACACTTTTACAGCGAGTCTGGCTTCTCTGAGCTCACCCATCCCTGCCCCTTACTATCTCCCCCGTGCCCTCCCTGCTATCCCCTCCGTGCCCTCCCCGCTATCCCCCCGTGCCCTCCCCACTATCCCCCAGTGCCCTCCCCGCTATCCCCTCCCGCCCCTCTGGGCCGTTCACTTCCTCACCCGGTGAAGCCCCGGGCCTCTCCACGAGCCTAGGGAGGGGATCCGGGAGGAGGCCGCCTTCGGCGTGAGTGCCGGTTGTGTCGCGCCTCAGGGGGATGGGAATATGCCAGATAGGGAGCTCTTACCCCTGTCTTCGGGCGCGGGGGGGTGGGGGCGGTGCCGGGGACGGGAGGCGCTGGTGGCCGTCCCCGAGGGGGGAGGCTGGGGGTGCTGTCCCTTTGGCCACCCGTGTCAGCGGAGCGGACGGCACGTCCATGCGGCTCCATGGAAGGTGGGATGTCACGTGGCCTGCGGTGGAGACTCCCGTGGCGACCTCAGCTGTCAGGTCTGTTGTCCTCCCATCTTCTTGAGGGCTCGTGGTCCGTGGGCCGAGAACCTTGGGGGCCTGCTGTTTCTCTCGGGTGGCCGCTTTGCTTCTTGCCCCCCCCCCATGCTCCCCCGCACTGCACCGGGCCATCCCACCAGCCCCCGCAGCATCGGGGGCACCCGCAGCCATCATCCCCCTCCACCGCAGCCTCACCAATCATCCTCAAGGTAAGGCTGATTTATGTATATGTGTGTGTGTGTAGTGTGAGCAGTGTGTGTGCAGTGTGCAGTGTGTGCAGTGTGAGCAATGAGCAGTGTGTCAGTGTGAGCAATGTGCAGTGTGAGCAATGAGCAGTGTGCAGTGTGAGCAATGAGCAGTGTGTGTCAGTGTGAGCAGTGTGTGTGCAGTGTGAGCAATGAGCAATGTGTCAGTGTGTGCAGTGTGTGCAATGAGCAGTGTGTGTGCTTTGTGCAGTGTGTGTGCAGTGTGAGCAATGAGCAGTGTGTGTGCAGTGAGTGTGTGCAGTGTGTGCAATGTGCAAAAAAAAACGGGAGCCACGGGAAAACCGCGTTATAACCGAATCGCGGTATAGCGAGGCGCGTTATAACGGGGTTTAGCTGTATATATATATATATATATATATATATATATATATATATATATATATATATATATATATATACATATATATATATATATATATACATATATATATATATATACATATATATATATATATATATACATATATATATATATATACATATATATATATATATATATATATATATATACATATATATATATATATATATATATATATATATATATATATATATATATATATATATATATATATATATATATATATATATATATATATATATATATATATATATATATACATGAGTACACACAACATAATGATGCCAGTAAGTATCCCTTGTATGAAACCTATTTAAATGGTGATAAACATGAGTGTATTAAGTAATAAACATTTGTTTTAGGCCAATACTGTTATAGGCTCACAGGTAGTATACTTCACAAACATTAGGCCTGTATTATTAAAATACTGTGTTTTCACAAGGAAGCATGAAGTGTATGTTTTTTGTAAATACATCTATACCATTTTAGATAGTACTATATATACATACATACACACACACACACACACACACAGACACACACACAGTGTGTGTCTGTGTGTGTGTGTGTGCATATATCCATACATACTACATATATATAAGTATAAATTCAGAGATGTTCTTGAAACAAGAACACATAAATGATTAAAGGACAACATTACAATGCCCAGCCAAGGCAAAGGTAAGTAAAATTTAACACATAATCCTGTTGTACACGTACAAGAAAGATGTTTGCAGTTAAATAGGTGTGTTTTTAATTGCATGTGAATAATATGCACATGCAATGATTACATCAAGTAACACACCCAAATGCAATGTTTTGCTGCAAAGTCAATGGCAGCTTCACTAAACATAGCAACTGGCTCCTGGTGGACCATTACTGAATACACGATAAATACATCAATATTCATAACACTATTCATTAATTAGGACTGTTAACATTTCCAAAACTTCACGTGTACAAGAACATACTTGAAAGTTTGGAAACAAAACAGTCTTCAGCATACATACAATATTAATGAGATAATCTGAAGTCAACAAAACAAGGCCAAAGACATATTTAGTGATTTATAACATTTATTTTTTTTGTTCCTTTTGAGAGCGAGTAACAGGCCTGCTTGTTGTCTCTTGTATTTTCCTTTTTCGTTTTGCAACAACTTTAGCCACAACAGAGCCACTTTGAGTGGCCTCTGGCACTTCACGGGCAGGGCTTGTGGCCAGTGACTCACCTACAGGGCTTTTGGGCAGTGACTGTTCACCGACAGGGCTTTTGGGCAGTGACTCACCTACAGGGCTTTTGGGCAATGACTGTTCACCGACAGGGCTTTTGGCCAGTGACTCACCTACAGGGCTTGTGGGCAGTGACTGTTCACGGACAGGGCTTTTGGACAGTGACTCACCGACAGGGCTTGTGCCCACTGACACATGTGAATAAGTTGGTAGACACTGCACAAGTGATGGTTGGTCTGTTTCATGTGTGTCTTTTTTTGTTTGTGTCCAAAAACTGGTCAGTAGTAACTGCTTTTGCTGTTTTGTTTTTGTCGCCTCCTTTGTAGGTGTCAGCTCCTGATTTAGTACAGATGGCAGCGGTAGGATGTCGTCAGGAACCTGCTCAGCAATGTCTGATACTTGACCGGTAACATTGGGACCTGGGGAATGAAGCTCAGAAGCATGTGGTGAAAAATGACCAGCATGTAAAGATCCTGCCTGTGAGGTGTTGAAGTTGAAATGTGGTACAGTAGTCATTCTCAAGTAATTTGCTTGGGTTTGCTGAACAACTAATGCTTCGAATGAGGTGTTGATTTTTTGCAACTGTTTAGGCACTTCAATGAAGACTCTGTGGAGATGTGCCAATTGTGATATCGTTTCTTCCTGCAGTGCAATCATCCTTTCCAGCACTGTCATCAGATCAGAATGGCGACGATTTTCTGCTTCCACAATTTTTCCCTCAGAAGCTACAATTGCATCGTATGTGGTAGTTGATGGACGATTTGGCGGTAAAACTGTTTCAATTGGAACCTCTTCATGCTCACTTGATTGTATTTCTGTGTCTATGGCGGTGGCATCATCATCATCATCTTCATCATCATGTTCTACAAATAAATGTACACATTATTAAATGGCATGTTAATCTCTGCTGTGTTACTATGTAATTATACTGTGTCATAAGTAACACCTAACATGTTTCCATACGTTTTATAACCTCACATTAAAAACTACCTTGACTTAAGAATAATGTTTGGACTCAGTATGAAATATGAATGAATGAAAACTTGCTCTAAACTCAGAACTCCTACATGATAGTTAACATCACTAACACAATACATGTTGCCTTACACTTCATTTTCACTGACACTAAGTAATCCTATTTAAAGAACATGTGCAAAACAAATAATGAACATGACAACATTACATATAGAAGTGCACATATTATATGGCCACCAACTGATACACTCACCTTCTAGGTGTGTTGAGCTGCATGACCCAGGTGAAGACACTTGTTCCGTCTCAGGTGACACATGTCCTCCAGGGGCAACTATATATAACAATAACATTAGTTTTACATATACATGTGTAAATATAGAACATACAGTTATTGTATGTTCTGTATTTATGAGTACCTAACAGCATCAGTTCCTTAACCGAAAATGTGTGTGTGAAAGTGAACATAAATAGTTGTAATAACAATGTACATGGCTGTGTACTTAGAACTTTTGAGTTCCCTAACATACAACATACTATGTTTCTGCAGTAATGCGTGAGGATAAATAGATTAAAATTGTACATAAAAATCATATGTTGTGTAGTGATATCAGTATCATAATGTACATAACTATCATGAGATGAACATTCACAATGGTTATCATGAAGGTGGTCATATTGCAAAAAGTTTTGTTTTTGGTACAGGATATGTGTGGTAAATTAATAGAAGATGTGGCACACCTGAATGTGGCTGTCACTCAACAATACAACACATGCAGTGTGTGATAATGTGTCGTTGATAGTAGTTCAACTATAGATATGAGTGAACTAATGTGTGACGTACGCTTTGATAACTAATGAGTTGTTGGGGCATTTAGTAGCTAGAGTTACGCTTTCAAATGAGTGTGATTAACTTCAGTTGTGCTTGTCAGGTTGTAAGAACGGTATTCCCTTCCCATAAAAAGCCTAATTAGCCAGACCTTTCAATTACTTCAAACAGGTGAGAATGGTGTGAACTAAGTTGACCCTAACATGACCCTGTAATTTGTGTGTGTGCTGAACCCCACCCCCTCTGTTGACGTGTATGCTGTGATGAGATATTCATTGCAGCTGCTTTAACACAATGTTAGAGGAGCTAAATAGTCGTCTGCTGTGTTGAAGTTATGAACACAATGACATAACATATGCTACGTGTGCCTCATTATGCTGTCTGAATATGACATAAAGCACAAATGGACCTTTTCATAAACAACTATAGATGTGTTAGTGCAAGTGATGTTTGTAGGCCGTTGCATGCAATATATTTTATGCATGCTTACAATAGGCAGTAAAGTTGTGTTTGTAGGAGTAAAATAAATAAAATACACAATAATATTATACATATTTATGTTCTGTACCTGTAGCTAGTAATAATTTCTCATTAGCATGTGTTACACATGTGTACTACCCTGTTGTTCCCCATCTTCGCCCACCATCAATTGCTTCCACTGCAGCAATGCATTTTGGGAATTCACATGTAAATGACCACGCAATGGCACGTGCTATATTAGTTACTGCTTTTAGTAGGACTACAACATATATGTCTATTTTGAGATATATATATATACAGAATCAGACATATACATATATAGATGCAGGTATGCTTATATTGTGAAGACAGTATAAAAAGCATCGGAAATATGCAAAATAACTGTAAGCAACGACACGCCTAGTACAGTAATATTTCTCACCTGGTGGAAATTGTGAGGGATAAATTCCAATATCACGGTCACCAGCCAAGCCCTCGACGACGACGGGAAGTAATTTTCCCCGAAGCAGCTCCTCCAATGGAGTTAATATCAGACGTTGTGGTGTCGGCCCACCTCCAGTGCCAGTAGCATGCACGCGTTGGTCTTGTATTTTCCTTTTTAATTTTGACCTAATATCGTCAAATCTCTTGTGACAATTCCGCTTGTCCCTGACATGATTCCTACACGCATTGACACCAATGACTATTGTGTCCCACATTTCTTTTTTGCTTGATGAACTTGTCCGCCCTTGAAAAACATATAAAATATATGAGGTAAATTAATAATAATACAAGCACCAGTTTCCTACACTGCTAGCTGTTCCAAGAGAAAGCAAACATGCTGTTTTAGGTGTAATATGTGAAGCACATGAGCATTCACTACTAAAACTATACATGTAAGCAAGGTTGCATTAATATTGTATGCAGTTAACGCAAATTGAACGCCTGAGTTTTGTTGTCCTTGTAACGCATGATAAAAAGCTGTTTTTCCACACTAATTAACATAGAAAGATCTTCTGTACCCATATTTGCATATGAACACAACTCAGATGACCTAGGATCACATGTATTTGAAGAATAAATGTCAAGGTACACTTACCTACTAAATGTCCATAGATACTGTCATAGTGCTCCAGAATCCCAGTGACAAGAGCTCTATTTTCCTGGTCATTGAAGCGAGGATTACGTGGCTTCTCCACACGTTTCTTCCGACCAGGTTTAGGCTCAGAGCTTGGCTGGTGCTGACTGGACTCTCCTTGTTCCAATGGAAGAGACTCCAAAAGCTGGCCACCAGCAAGCACGCCACCACCAGACACCCCATCAGCAACTGAGCCACCAGCAGCACTCCCACTCCCAGCAGCAGCACTCCCACTCCCAGCAACAGCACTCGCACTCCTAGCACCAGCACTCCCACTCCCAGCAACAGCACTCGCACTCCTAGCACCAGCACTCCCACTCCCAGCAACAGCACTCACACTCCCAGCAACAGCACTCACACTCCCAGCAACACCACTCGCAGCAACAGCACTCCCACTCCCAGCAACACCACTCGCAGCAACAGCACTCGCACTCCTAGCAACATCACTCCCCTGAACAGTACGTTCACTCCGACGCGTACTCGCACGAGTAGCACTCCCACTCCCACCAGCATCACTCTTCCCACGCTTTGCGGGCATACTTACAGCACTCACAAAAAACAGACAAAAAATGTACAGCCAATCACATGAAACACTTCCACATATAAAACAAGACAAAGATGTAAACAAAACAACAAAGGACAAAGCTTTCACAATACACAACAAGTCTCTCAGTCAATATGCAAATATTAAATCGCCCAGCTCTGTGCGTCTCTTTCTCTCTCACTCCCAACAACACAGAGAATTATTACCAGTACACGTTGCCTTTAAATATGGCGCGCTATCCAATACATGCTTGTTTCGCCTGATTCAGCAAGATTTTTGATTGGCGAACGTAACAGCACCCCGCCACGCACGCCGATACACCTGTGTGTGATCGGCAAATCATCGTGAGAGTGGGCGGATATGTTTTCGCCTTGATTTTGAATGTATTCGGCACTTACTGCATAAGGAGAGGAAAAATCGCCAGTAACATGACTAATCGGTAAGCTTGTCGATTTCACATAATCGTCGCTTACTGCATGAGGCCCCATGTCTTATTTCAGGCTATCAAACCATCCAATCAACTGCTCACATACTAATTGACAAATCAATATAACTAAATGCTAACAGTAAATTATAAAAATGATAATAAATACATGACACTTACAAAATAATACCCACACAAATACATAACTTGACAGAACTTAAAATAATAAACTATAATTGATTTAAAAATACATTTAAAATGACATATATAAATAAAAACAATTTAAAATACTTGGAACCAAAGCAATGACTATTAATTAGTCTATTGTTCCTCATGATGCAACATAATTATAATGAATTAATTTGTAAACATAAAAATATTCAGAGCTATTTAAGCTCTAGACTCCTTACAATTACATCATTGTCCATACCTTAAAAAATAAAAAAATATAAATATATATATTATAAAGAACAAGAGATAAACACAATTATCGCAGCTTGTCCTGATTAACCTATGAGTGTCAGAGTAAAACCTAGCAGGACACACTTAAGAGGGTACACAGATAAATACCCCTTTAACTAGATTAATTTTTTAATTAAAATTAGAACCATATGGACATAAATCTACATTCATCACACACTGAGTACTTATGTAATCCATAAAAAATAATTATATGTTACTATCTAATGTGATAAAAGCCTTAGTAGGAGATGTTAAAAATTACATGTGTTTATACATACATCGCATCCTACTGTATAACTAGATGAGTCAGAGCTATGCTCGCAGGACTCAATAACTTTATATCAAAATCTGTTACATATTATCATTAGGTGAATACATTTCACAAATAACCATATTAGCACAAAACCTAGGAAAATAACCTCATTAACCCCCTGGAGTAATAATGAACTTAGTGACATGTCTCATACCACCCAAGGGGAATTGGATATCATTTTTGAAGTTATTTGGAAGTTATTTTAGAAAGTTATTTTAGAAAGTTATTTTAGAAAAGGGGCCAATTCTATCTGCTCATTTAACCCACCGGGTGACTTGCTTTCCAGTGTATAAATCCAGAATTGTTCCCTTTGGAGCAGGAAATTCTCCCCTCCTGGGATCCTTGAATACTACTTCAATTCCCCTAAAGCGCAGGGTATCTGACTCTCCTTTATGGTGGGTTAAAAAATGTTGAGCTAGATTATGGATAGTTTTGCCCTTCTCTAAATTAAGTCGTGCATTTTTAATCCCATTAATATGCTCACCAATACGCACTTTAAGTGGTCAGATGGTTTTCCCTACATAAATTAATGGACATGAACAATTGATAACATATACAACAAACGTCGTTGAACAGTTTATAAAATGATTCACCACATATTCCTTCCCATTGTTGCTATTACAGATCACTTTATCTTTGCTCATATGTTTGCAAACCACACATCCGCCACATGTATAGTTGCCCATTGGTTTAGCAAGAAAGTTGCCACTTACAGTAAGATTTTTATTGTTTTCGCTAGTGGCCTTCTTCAGAGCGGTAGGTGCCAGCCGATTTTTAATATTTTTGGCTTTTCTGAAGGCAACTTTGGGCCTAGAGGGCAACGTTTCCTTTAGAATGGGATCCATTTTCAGGACATCCGAGTGTCTATTAAGAATCCCTCTTATCTTATTTTCCTGTCTGCAAAAACCTGTCACGAAAATGGGTGTATCACTAAAAACCTTTTTCTTTTTAACCAGTTGTTTAGATTTTGGAATAAGTAATTCCTTCCGAGACATTCCTCTACTCTTTTTAATAGATTTACTTATAAGTTCCTCGTCATATCCTTTTTCTTTAAACCTAGTAGCAAGACTTAGTGTTTGTGTGTCAAAATCAGTGATTTGTGAACAATTCCTATGGACACGCAACATTTGCCCATACGGAATATTATCTAACCAGAAGATGGAATGGTTACTGTTGCGGTCCAAATAGGAATTGACATCTACTGTTTTGAAAAACGTTTTCGTGACAATATTGTTATCCTGGATGGTAATTTTCAGGTCTAGGAAATTAATTTCACTATTATTATTTTCCCCACTGAAAGTCAGATTTCTCTCATTATTATTTATACTTCTAATAAATGAATCCAGGTCATCCTGTGTACCTGACCAGATGATCAAGATATCATCTATATACCGTCGGTAATATTTAAGATGTTTACCATAGGCATTGTTCTTCCAAATAACATCTAGTTCCCACTTTCCCAAAAACAAACCAGCGTAATTGGGAGCGAAACGTGTCCCCATGGCCGTCCCAGTGGTCTGGAGATAGAATTGTCCCTCAAAAGAAAAATAATTATGATAAAGTATAAAATTAACACTGTCTATAATAAATTTCTGTTGTACATCGGTTAAGGAATTATCATTGTGCAAAAAATTGATGATTGCTTCCAAACCTTGGTTGTGACGTATGCAGGTATAGAGAGAGGCTACATCTAAAGTAACCAAGATGTAATTCTCCTCCCAAGTAATATTTTGTAAGGAATTTAATACATCCATACTGTCACGTAAAAAAGAGGGTAGTGCTGCAGTAAGGGGTGCCAAAAAATAATCAACATATTGTGATAAATTAGCAGTGATGGAATCAATCCCCGACACAATGGGATGGCCAGGGGGACTCTCTAATGTCTTATGTATCTTTGGTATGTGATACAGAATGGGAACACGTGGACAGACCTTATACATATAGGAAAATTCTTTACCTGACAGTACCCCTAGATTGAGTGCTTTGCTTAGGAAATCTTTAATAATGCATTGATATTTCAGTGTGGGATCACCTGGTAATTTTTCATAGGAGATACTATCATTCAGAAGACGATGTGCTTCTTTAATATAGTCCTCCCTATTTTGCAGGACTGTCCCACCCCCCTTATCCGCTTGTCGTATGATAAGGTCACCATTCGAATGTAATTCTTTTAAAGCTCGTCTCTCGTGGTGGCTTAAATTGTCATTAACCATACATGAACGTTTGTTTTTACACATTAACTGCAGATCCTTTTCTACAAGTTTACCAAAAAGCTCCACATAAGGACCTTTGGATTCATAGGGATAAAATAAACTGTTAGGTCTATATGGTGTATGCATAATGGTTTTAGCATCTTCACTTTCCAAATAAAGACCCAACAGATCCTGCAGAGTATCTATATCTTGTGATGCTTGTGAATTCCCACAGCTAGAGTTGTCTATACTGTCAATAGCCCTAACTCTACTGTTATCTTCCACAAGTTCCAACATATCACAATAGAATGATGAATGAACATTCATTGCCGCACCTATTACGCCTTCATCCATCAAATCATTATCAATGATGATTGATGGTGTATAGGTGTCCCCCATTATCTGTATAGATTCCTGTAAACCTCCACACGATTTGTCATATTTCTTAGAGATCTTTGCATAATGTCTTTTTAATGTGATTTTACGTATATATTTCTGTAAATCAACATACATATTAAACTCATTCGGTGGACCAACAGGAGCAAAATTCACTCCTTTATTGAGCACTTGAATTTGTGCAGGGGATAGAATATAATTGGAAAGATTATAAATCCCTAATTCTTGAAGACTTTTGTTTGCACAAGTCTCTTCGGCGTGTGTAATAAGAGAAAGTCCCAAAGAAGCTTGTCACACTGAAAATAAGGTAATGTAATCAGAGAGAGATCTACCAGGGAGGTGCCAGCACAGCTATTTACAGACCTATTCACTGAGTCTTTAATGACAGGTATGATCATAAGAAACTGATTGACTAGGTCTGTGAATATGATCTGGAAAACATGAACAGGAAAGTGTAGTCACACATAACAAATGTGAAAAGAGATAGGAGGCTGGGACCTACAGGTCTGTGAACTACTGTATATGAACATTAAGGAAATTAATAGTAACCTTGCTATAATAAATACTTTTTGAGCATCTAAAATTCTGTACATTACCTAGTATAAATCCTAATAAATAAAATTAATACAGTATATCATGGTTCCCAATCCTTTTAAACCTGGCTCCTAAAAAAAACAACAACAAAAAAAACACATTTTGTCTGTGCACACCCATTATGTATTCAGTGCTCAAAGAAAGATGTTCAAGATTTGGGAGTTAGGCCTCCCAAAAATCCCATTTAAAAATATAAGAACAATGGAATATATAGGTAATTTACCCTTCTTTCTATCTGTCACTTTGTTCCTCCGTGTCTTTCACTTCCAGTGTCTATATCCTTAATGGCACTCTGATCCCCCTTTTATTCACGGACCCCTCTACAGCCCCAGTTAGGAAACACAGATGTAGATCATATCAAACAAACCGGACCTATTTATTTCACTGGGTGACAAAGGTATAGGACAACACAGCACCTACAGTAGGACAAGAGAGTTGTATTGCAATATGACTTCCTGCTGGAAGCCTTATTTTAAAAAAATGTCAACACTTGTTTTTTTTAATGTAGGGCTACAGGGAAGACATCATGCACCAGAACTTAAGAAGACAAGTACAGCAATAACTACTGCACCGACACACTTTATTCGAGCAAATACCCGGTATGTACCTGGCAGATACCTGGAATGCGCCGCTCCTCACCTCTGACAAGCCCCGTTGCATTTGCCTTCCCAGCCTGGGTTCATGCCTGGCTGATGGGCGGCTGATCTGTTAAATGATAATGATTAGGATTTAATAGGCTGCAATGCTTCGCGTGTCTACCAGATGGCATAAATTCATGAATTGTAATGCAGTATATATATATATACTGTGCAGTATTGCAGCCAGCAGGAATAAAATGCTTCAATCCCTGCTTGGAAAATACCTCAATGCACTCGGGCAGAAAACAGTCACAAACCTCAATACACCCGGGTATACCCGAATTCGTGGGACTAGCCAAGCTCGAATAAAGTGTGTCGCCAGTGTAAGAATGAGCCATACTTTTTGTATCAAGTTTAGCTTCCCAATTTCTCCAGGAGATGTTCCCTCAGGGTATGTCCCACCTTAAATTAAGCCTTAGTTACAATAAACATATTCAACTACAAAAGTGGAGCAAGGTGGGAGAGGAACGCTATATTTTTCCCTCAGAGCCATCCATTTGGAATATCAACTCTGCAAAATGTAAAATTGGCTCTTAATAGCATAACACATACACCTTGACAGAAAAAGATGTAGATGAAAGTTGAGGGAGTGACTCAAACATTTTGTATAACCAAGAGAAAATTCAGTTGATGCTTTCCTTTGAATACGACTGAAATCCTGGTTAGACTCAAGTGGAGAAAATCATGACATCATGGTCATAGCTTACAGTATGTCTACAAATTACAGAATGATCATGTTAGGGACAGTGATTGGCAGTTTATTGGGCTGATGACTTCAAAAACAGCAATATCATTTTGCATAGTTTTAAATGCAGAATTAAATGACATACTGTAAATAATGTTAAGGTTGAATGTTTAGAAATTGGAAACAAATTACTGTAATTCGGACAACGATCCTTGCAAAGTGTTAGGGATAACATCCTTGCAAAGGGCCTCCTGCATTTAACAGTTTTTATCAGAGAAAAAATAAACCTTCAAAATTAGTATTTAAAAAAAAAATATATATGTATATATATGTATATATATGTATATATATATATATATATATATATATATATATATATATATATATATATATATATATATATATATATAAATATATATTTAAATACTTCAGTATTCAACTGTATTATTCTAAATTTAACAAACTTTTGAGACTCCGATAACTATAAAGAGGCCAAATGCACAAGATTATGCAATCATTTAGATACACCATTAGGGAGATCCCCTTGCATAATATTGTTCTTTAACAACAAAAGCAAATAAATACTCCATGCTCAAAACAGTGTGTCCATTTACAAATTAGGTTACTTTCAGTAATTACTTATAATTGTACACATGTGCAGTATGTAAAACAAGGAAATAACTTATTACATTGCTTAGTAAAAACATGTCTAAACAACAGTAACTGCATTAGAAATGTATAGCCTAGTTGTTGAGTTGTACTGTAACTCACATCACAAAATGTCTATACATGTGTCATGGTTTTTACCTTAATAGGAAACAGACCAGTCTTTTCTTAAACTATAACCTATACATTTTGAATAATAAAAAATGCAATACATGTACTGTATATCACCAATGGGTTCTTATAAGGACAAACCCTGTTACAAGTACAATACCTGTTTGAAAAACAGAGTTTGAGATTAACTAGGGTCATGATACATCTGATTTAATATTGACAGCTTTACTACTGTAAGTAAGGTGCATAATTGCTGTTAGACTATGACACAGCTCCCATGTTACACCATTGAGTTATATAAATAGAAGAAAAGAAAGTGTCTGTAGATAGATCTATATCTTGTCCTCTTGCCATAAGAATCACTGGAATGCATGAATGTACATCATAAAATCTGTAGAATAAAAGATTTGTCCTGATTGCTTAATGTGATTATGTAGCCATATGTGAACTAGCCACAGCACAGGATGTGCATGTTTACTTCAAATACTGTATGCTTTGGAATGAAGGGAAAAGGTTGTCTTTCTATTTCTTGCTACGAACAGATTAATCTTAAACATGTTTGCTTGCACACAAAAATTGATTTTTGCAAGTTTGGTAATAATCTCAATTAATTATTTTTAAGCAGTTTACAATTGACAACACTTGTATAACCACGGAGTGCTGGATATTGTATGTAGAGCAATTCTTAGGTTGGAGAGGGTAAAGAAGACAGAGTAACTCATTATGTAATGAGTTTGCCTCTGAAATGTTCTGTTCTACACTATTCTCTCCCCAAATTCATCCCAGTACTCCAACCCTTTTGTTTTTGATTCCCCTTGTACTGACACCACACGATTGGCAGCTGAAGAATAGATCTGTTTGTGAGATCTCTTGTTTATAAGAACATCATTCTACAAATTTCATAAAATATCAGCACAACCAAACAGTAAAACAACATCAAAGCAAGAGACACAATACTTGGGTTTTGATCATGTATGGACAAGAAATATATTGTGATGACATTACATCATGTTAGTTAATTTGCTATAATTTGGCTTACATTCATTCCCCTAGATCAGTTTGCAAAGCACAACATTTTTGTCTGGTATGTATTTATGAATTATTTTCAAGGTTTTTCCCAACCGTCAAAAATATGCCAGGAATAACAAAGGAGCCCTATTTGCTTAATTGTTTTCATGAACCATTTCTTTGTATTCTTTGCCCAGCAATAATTTTGCTACTGTCTCATATTTATTTGTGGGCCTTTAGTACACAACTCACAAATCCTATAAATAGTTTTAATTGTATATATTGTATGGCACATGTACAGTAAAACATTACACATCATTTTTTAAAAGCTCATACATCATTACTGATGACTTCTGCATAAAATATTTTTCAGTAAAGCCATTTTATAAAATAAAATAAAAATTAGCCACAACAGAAAAACATGCGAAAACACTGCCATATTTGATTGATTTCGCAAAACATAAAGTTATGACTGAAGAAAAAAGTTAATAACGAAATGAAATATTCTCTTCGAAAAATACCCTGTTACTTATCATTATACAATGCATCCCTAGGTTAAGGTAGACAGAGTCTCGAAGAGGCCAACATTTAATCACCTTTGCTATGTGTCCTTTACAGGGGGCGCAGCAATATCTAAAATACAGCTGCTATAATCACTCTGAATACAAGACTGATGAGTGTCACTTCATGTGAAGCAATATTGACTTTAAAACCCTAGGGAGTTTATGAGCACTTCAAACAAATCCCTTTCAGGAGCAGTAATAGCTTACCAAACATAATTTTGTTCTTTTAGGGTTATTGTAAATCTTTAAACCAACGTATCATCGGAAACCATTATTGAAATAATGAACAATGTTGCTAGTAGAAATTGACTGAGGGTACACAGTTTATAGTATGTTGATTCAAGTTCATGTTCAAGATTGATGTGGCTTCCAACAAGAAGAACAGAAAGAACAAAATTATATTTCAATTATTGTTAGCCCATTCTAATAGAAGGATACATTAGTATCCTGTAAAATAAATCATTTCTGCCACATTTTAACAATGTTTAATAGATACAAATGTTTAATATATAAAGTATATTCATAAAAAATAATATGCAAGGAGAAATGGAAACAGTAATCTTGTATGCTAATTATATTACCACAGCGAACAATTTGTTATCTGCTTCTGAGAAACATGATTAAATAATAGTGAAATGAAAATATTATATGATGGGAGAATTGTGGATAATTGACTGTGATGATTTAGTATTACACAAAAGTATTGGAGAAAAAAACATACACAAAAAACACTAGACTAGCTTATAATAACGATGTCTGCAATAATAAATGTAATATTATAAAAACTATAATTGCCAAGATATATCCAATGTAGAAAAAAAATGTTCGCCATTATCTCAATTCTTGTCAGGGAACCCCTGATACTGTAACTTCCACTCAGGCTCCACAGTACAAAGGTTTAAAACCACTGTTGTAGACAGACGCAATTCATTTCACAGATGTGGCATGATGTTTGAAAATGCAATGGAAATATGCACTTGTGAAAATTCAAAGCTGTTTTACAAACGACAAAGTTAATGTATTCCATATACTTCAATGCAGTTGATTGTTATACTATGAAATCACCCTGAGTATGAGGTGTTCTGTTTTGCTTCAGTGCAGTTAACTGCTGTGTCATGACATCATTTTCAATATGAAGTACAGTAATAATGCATATCAGGTATTTATTTCTCTCTTAGAAAAAAAACAAAAACTTGTCCATGATAACATTGTAGTTGTGCCGTACTGTAAGCAAATTACCATAGTGTGAGTTTAAATCACTGTGATTAATCAGTGGATGCCAAATTATAGTATATGACTATACAATTTACAGTATATGTATTTGACTATAGTATATACACATATAACATGTGTAACCCTTGTTTACACTTTAATTAAGTCAATTAATTTAAAGGGTAAAAATATAAATATTATAATATACAAAATACCATCATGTTATCTCAAGTAATACCTTCATTAATTGTTAATAATACTGGAAATGTAGTAGTTGGTGTACTCTAGGTACAGTACTTAAACCCTGGAAATAATAGCATTTTAATTTAGAAATTTAATAATTTGCACATTTAATATATTTATTAAATTAGTATTTTTTAAATTAGTCACTCCTAGTAAACAACCCAACAACCAATCACAAAATATTTTAAATATTTAATTTTAATAAGGCAGTATAATTAAGTATTAAATATTTTTTGTATCTTATCCTAAATTGAATATACTGTATGTTAAATATTCAACTCTACCAATTAAAAAAGTTAGTTTTAATATTAAATACAAACTGATAACCTAACTGTATTACCACATTTACAGTATATACTTTTATTTTTCCTCATATCTAGCAGAATTTTTTTTTTACTGAAAATGTGATCAATTACAGGTCTGTCACAGTAGATTTTTAGATATAAGAATTACAGGTATTTGATGATCTAATAAATATTCTTTAGAATTGGTGACGGAATGATGACCTCATGAAGTGCATAGTTACAAAACGGTGTTTAGCAAACACATGTCAAAAAGTGCTTTAGACAGAGTAAGAATTATGACCAAAACTCTTACATAAAATGTTTCCTGAAAGGATGGTCCCTAGGAGAACTGAAAAAATGAATTCGTAAAACAACGTATAGTTCAGGAGTGGGAGCAGCTGGATCAACACTTTATTGATTATGTAATCAGAAAGTGGCGCTCTCATCTTCACGTGTGTGTTTCAGCAGAAGGAGGACATTTTAAACACATGCTTTGAACTTAAACATGACCCGACAGCAGTGTATCTTGTACTTGTTGACATAAATTTAGTTAACAGTGACAATACAGTGACAAAAATTTAGTTAACATCAGTTAATTGTCTACATTGTGCTTGTTATATAGCGTTAGCCTACATAACAGACCAACAATTGTGCAAATTGCCATGAGAATTGGGCGAGAAATATATAAGATGATGACATATGAAAGGCGGGTCTTTTTTCCTGAGCAATATATATATATATGTATCCATGTGTAAAATTGGTGTACATATCTCTTTCATGCTGGCAGTAATTCTGGTAAGTATGTAGGGTTGCCAGTAACAATCATGGAGGTTTGCCCTCAAACCCTGGTGAGGTGTCATATGTCCCAAAGGAAGTGACAACATGCTGTGTGTCCACGATTAGTGACACAGAGGGTGTTTGTTTTCTGGAGGTGATATAAGACACAGAACTGCCTAAAGTTAGCAGTTCAGTTCAGTTGGTGTTCTGACTCTGTTCAGGAGAGTCATGTGGAGGTCTGCAACAGTGTTGCAGTGTGTGAGGCAATAGGTGTGTCTGTGCAGCTCAAGAGAGACAAGCTGGTGAATCTCCCTGAGGGGAGAGGTGGAAAGCCACTCCATTAGGAGAAGGATGAACCTTCCAGATGGAGTGCAGCAGAGAGATGAGCGGCTAAGCTGTTTGCTGCAAGGGGCAGTCTGCCTGAAACATCAATAAAGATGCCCCTGTTCAACAACACTCTCACGTGGGAGTCTGGAATTACTCAGCAGAGGAAGGCACCACAGAGGAGTCCCTCATCAGAACCATCTTCTTGCGGACGCAGAGATCCTGATGAGGTGGAGGCGCTGCACTGTATTTAGGTAGGACTCACGCACACTACCTCAGCTGCCTGTCTGGGTTGACATTCCCCAAACACCATCATGAGGGAGACTCAGGAGTCCTGTTGCCAACAGGTGCACCACCAGACACAACCATGTAATGGGGACTGGTTTGACCACAGGGGCCAATGTGAGATTGGGTGGGTCAGACAGGTCAGAAAATCCGTTACATATATATAGCAAATATTGAACATAGGGCACAGATAGATAAAAAAATAATAAATAAAGTGATACAAATATGCAGTGTCTCGAAGGGAGATATCCGAGAGATAGCAATAAAGTCCCAACTTCTGTGAATCTTATGGATAACAAAGAAAAGCCACAATAGTGAATTTACTGAAGGATAACATTTATGTGCAACATGAAAATTGGATACTTACAATGTAGCAGATAAAACGAGAATTGTGTATGTATGCCACCGCACTGTTATGATTCTGCTTGATCCGTGCTGGGTTTTCACTTTGGTTAAGGTTTTCTGTCTCTCCGGCCCTTTCTGCTCTCTGTGGCCATTTTGGGTACTGCCTCCTCGACTTTGCACCTCTGCCGCCAGCCCTGTCCTCTGCCTGTCCCCTGGACTTTGCAATTCTGCCGCCAGCCCTGACCCCTGCTTCCATACCGACTACGGATACCCTTACAGGACTCGGTCCCTTGGTTGTGGTTGGTTTATTTATATCCCTACCTCAGCCCTGTCCGCCTCCTAATTTGAGATGAGCATCATCACATTTTGCTCAGCCAAACATGGACCCGGCTGAGGTAGAACGATCCTTATCTCTACAAGATGAACTACTCGAAAAGCATGAGACACGCCTCGCCCTGTAAAACAACTGCTGGCACTTATTTCAAGCCGACTTCAGGACATTTTTACCCAACTAGGGACACTCCAGGTGGGTTCTACCCCTGCACTGCCCTTACTGGAAGCTTCACCTGCACCAGCCCCATCACCCCTGCACCCAGGGAACCACGGATCCCGATGCCTCTGCATTATGGAGGGGACCCTATTGCTTGTAGAGGGTTTCTGAACCAATGCTCAATTCAGTTCGAACTCCAGCCCTCCATGTTCAGCACTCACCGATCCAGGGTAGCATATATAATTTCCTTACTAGCAGATGAGGTCTTGGCTTGGGCTTCCCCTCTTTGGGAGAGAGAATCCCCACTGTTCAACGACCATTGTCTTTCTCCAGGCATTTAAAAGAGCATTTGACACCCTCGGTCACATCTCCTCCGCTTCAGCTTCACTCCTTCCAATCCGACAAGGAATCTGTACCACAGGCCAATATCCCATTGAATTCCGCAAATCAATTTCTCCCGCTGTAGCGGGTTTCTTCTCCATTTCCAAAAAAGACAGTTCTCTCAGGCCATGTATCGACTACAGAGGCCTAAATAAAATCACTGTAAAGAACCGATATCCACTACCCCTCATTCCTGAACTCTTCGACCACTTACGCAAGGCTACCATCTTCACCAAACTGGATCTTCGAGGAGCCTACAATTTGATCTGGATCAGAGAGGGTGATGAGTGGAAAACAGCCTTTAATACTCGTGACGGCCACTACGAATATCTAGTCATGCCATTTGGCTTATGCAATGCACCGGCCGTATCTTTTGGACTAATTTCTCATGGTATATCTGGACGGTATCCTTATCTTTTCCAGTTCTTTGACCGAACATCAGGTATAGGTTAGTTTGGTTCTCCAAAGACTTCGGGACCACTCCCTGTACGCCAAGCTCGAGAAGTGTCAATTCGAACAGAAGAAGATTTTCCTTGGTTACTTAATCTCTTCCCATTAGTTCGAGATGAATCGTGCGACAATATCGGCAGTGCTGGAC
This sequence comes from Ascaphus truei, assembly GCF_040206685.1. NCBI lineage: Eukaryota > Metazoa > Chordata > Amphibia > Anura > Ascaphidae > Ascaphus > Ascaphus truei. The sequence continues at coordinate 99,217,342 of NC_134485.1, read as the reverse complement.
TGGCCCTTACCGTTAGGTCTCAAACCGATACAGCGATTTCTTGGGTTCGCCAACTACTACCGACGATTCATCAGGAATTTTTCTAAGGTGGTTGCACCCATTACAGCTCTTACTCTTAGGGGCAAATCCTAAAATATGGCCCGCTTAGGCTCTTCTGGCTTTCGAGAAGCTCAAATCTGCCTTTTCTTCCGCATCTGTTCTTATCCATCCAGATTTTATGAAACCCTTCGTGCTTGAAGTGGACGCATCCGATCTGGCAGCCGGAGCCATTCTTTCTCAAAGGAAGGATTTTCATGGGAGACTCCACCCCTGTGCCTTCTATTATAAAAAAAAATATTTCTACCTTGGGAAGGACCTATGATGTTGGAAATCGGATACTTCTGGCTATGAAAATGGCTCTTGAAGAATAGAGACATTTGTTGAGGGGACAACTTATCCGATTTCAATCCTTACAGACCACAAGAACCTTGAATACATTGAAGGGGCAAGGAGACTCGGGATGCGTCTGGAGAGGTGGGCTCTCTTCTTCACTCGGTTCAACTTTGTGATCTCTTATCGTCAAGCATCCAAAAACACCAAAGTAGATGCTCTATCTCGACAATTCTCTCCTGATGGCTCCAAAGAGATAGAGCAGGGACCCATCATTCCACCTGCACAGATCCTCTCTGCCGTATCTTCATCACTTCTGCAACAGATTTCGCAAGCTCAGGCAGAGGATCCTATATCAACATCCACACGTTCGTCTAAATAATTTGTTCCTCCCCAATTCCGAAGTGAGGTGTTGCAATGGCGTCATAACTCCAAGACAGCTGTTCATCTAGGAGTTAGGAAGACTTGCGATTTCTTCAAACAAATATTTTGATTGCCTGAGCTCCGCAAAGACGTAAAGGAGATTGTGGCAGCCTGCGTTATATGCGCTCAGACAAAGGTGCCAAGGACGTTACCCTGTGATTGCTACAACCCGTACCCATCCGAACCCATCCATGGACCCACCTCTCCATGGATTTTATTGTGGAGCTTCCTCCCTCCAGGGGTATGACTACCATAATGGTAGTGGTCGACCGATTCACACGACAAGCCCATCTTGTTCCTCTCAGGAAGCTACCCATAGCAACTGAACTATCGGAGATCATTATTAAAGAGATATGCCGCCTCCATGGAGTCCCAACGGATATAGTCTCCGATCGCAGATCCCAATTCGAATCTAGATTTTGGAAGGCCTTCTGCAAAGAATGGGTATCTCCTTACATTTCTCTTCTTCCTACCATCCCCAGTCCAATGGAAAAGGACCAATCAGTCCTTAGAACAATCCTCCAATGTTTTTTTCTGAACTACAGGACGACTGGGTTGATCTGCTCCCGTGGGCCGAGTTTTCCTGTAATTCCATGAAGCACGATTCAACACTGGAATCACTGTTCTTCTGTGCCTACAGGTACCATCCCGCTGCCCTTCCTCTTTCCAGTCCCCTCTCTGGAGTTCTTGCAGTGGATGACAAAATCCAAGAACTCCAGTTTCTCTGGAAGAAAATCCAGGTCAAGCTGAACAAAGCCACTCTCCAGCAAAAAACCCAGGCGGATAAACATTGATCACCACCACCTCCATTTCAAGTGGGAGATCAGGTCTAGCTGGCTACGAAAAATATCCACTTGAAACAGCCTTCCTTCAAACTCAGGCCCAAGTTCATTGGACCTTATAAAATTTTGAAACAAATCAAACCGATGGCGTTCAAACTGGAACCTCCGGATACCTTAAGATACCCCCAGTGTTCCATGTCTCCCACCTCAAGCCGTTCATACAGACCACCTTCTCTCTTTCTACCCTCCCCCCGCTTAAACCATGCTTGGTGCATGGTCAGGGGAAATTTGAAGTAAGCAAAATATTGGATTCCCGTAAATCCCGTTGCAGGCTACAGTACTTGGTTCATTGGAAGGGTTATGGACCCGAGGAACATTCATGGATCATGTCCAGGGATATCCATGCCTCCCACCTGGTCCGGGTGTTTCATCGGAAATTTCCTGCCAAACTGTCTTAGATCGCCTAGAGGTCTCTCCTCAAGACAGGGGTAGTGTAAGGATTCTGCTGGGTTCATGCCGGGCTTTCACTTTAGTGCAGGTTTTCTGTCTCTCCTGTGTCTCTCCTGTGTCTCTCCTGTGCCCTTTCTGCTCTCTGTGGCCATTTTGGGTCTTTCTATGCTTTGGGCCATTTTCTGCTTTATAAGGCTGCACTTACCATAGGGAGTCGCCGAGCAAAGTTCTGTGTGTTTGCAGCTCCTGTCGGTCTTTGCAGTTACGTCTTATCCTCTTGCTTGTTTTGAATTCCTGTTGCTGACCCCGGACAGTGACCAGGACCTCGCTGCCTTCCGTCTACCCTGACCTCCACTTGCCTCTTCGACTTTGCACCTCCTGTCTCCAGCCATGACCTCTGCCTGTCCCTTGGACTAGCAACTCTGCCGCCAGCCCTGATCCCTGCTTCCATACCGACTATGGATACTCTTACAGGATTCTGTCCTCGGGTTGTGGTCTGTTTATTTGTATTCCTACCTCAGCCCTGCGGGTCCGACCTCCTTATTTGAGATGAGTAACATCACACACACGAGCAATGGAAAGGAAAGCCAGTGTCTCCCTCTCACATCTGAAATGTCCATCTGCTGGGCTGTTACTCCAGTAATTTGATCCGGCGATAGGTGCTCCAAATCCCGTTCTCGTGACATCAGGAGGTTGTAGGGAAATTGGTCCGTTGTTGTGATAGCTCTGATCCCACCTCTATATTTCCTCCTCTCAAGTCAACGATATGGGGACAGTGATATCGGATAGATGCGCTACAGGTCTTACACAATCTAAAAACCCTTTTACAGTATGTGAGTGGTGCATTTAAAATCTGGCTAAAACCAGTATCATAGTTACCTTACTGTAGAGGCAAACTGTGGGTGCACAAATTCCCTTGTGAATATAATAAAATTACACATATTTCTCTCTGTCAGCCTTATACATTCACCTACTCTTCAATAGAAGGTGATGTCCAGACTGACACTGTGGTATATTATACTTGCACTAATTGGAAAATTGGTAGGGGCTCAGTAACTGCTATGTAAAGCAGATGAGCCAATAAACCTACCCCTATGACGTTTCAGAGAATTGGTTGGAGCGCAGGAATCGTTCTTACCCTGTCACTTATATTATGTGTACTATATAAGTTAAATACCTGTGAATATTATGTAAATAAAGTGCTATACATAAATATGCGTGTGTTAATGTGTAATTACTAATAAAGTGCTGAATAAACATAAGTACACGATTGTGTATAATTTATAAATGTATTATCGAAATGAATGGTGAATATATAAATCCCTCATTAAGACAATGAGGACTCAGAGTTTGTAAATCAAAAATCCATCTACATTCTCTCTGTAGCAGGTGTCTGTCCCATTCCCCCTTGTGTTGTCCATACGGTACTGCACCGACACACTTTATTCGAGCAAATACCCAGTATGTACCTGGCAGATACCTGGAATGCGCCGCTCCTCACCTCTGACAAGCCCCGTTGTGTTTGCCTTCCCAGCCTGGGTTCATGCCTGGCTGACGGGCGGCTGATCTGTTTAATGATAATGATTAGGATTTAATAGGCTGCAATGCTTCGCGTGTCTACCAGATGGCATAAATTCATGAATTGTAATGCAGTATATATATATATACTGTGCAGTATTGCAGCCAGCGGGAATAAAATGCTTCAATCCCTGCCTGGAAAATACCTCAATGCACTCGGGCAGAAAACAGTCACAAACCTCAATACACCCGGGTATACCCGAATTCGTGGGACTAGCCGAGCTCGAATAAAGTGTGTCGCCAGTGTAGTTGTTCAATACCCACAAAATGTAACATGTTGGAATCTCCATGGTGGGTATCGTTAATATGTCTGGTCACTTGGATATCATGGGTGTTTCTCACAGATCCAATGTGTTCCAAGACTCTAGCCTTCAATTATCTATGCGTTTTTCCTACATATGGTTTCCAACAGTTGCATTGGATAAGATAGATGACTCCTTTACTAAGACAATTAATTAAGTCTTTAATCTGATAGACAATTTTTTGTTTAGAATCAGTAAAGGTTTTTTTCTTGTGCATAATACACATGCTTTACACCTACCGCATGGGAATGATCCAGTCGTTTTTGGTTCAGCCAAGTCCTTGCGGGGTGACTTGGCTATGAACAAGCCGATAATTTACATTTCTAGATCGCCTGCTTGTCATGCTGGGGGTAGGTTTGATGACTTGTGCCAGGTCATTGTCCTCTGTTAGTTAATGCCAGTGTTTAGTAAAGACCCTTCTAATGTCGTCCCATCATATATCTGCTGATCACTAGATACATATGGTGTTTCTACACCCTAATTTATATGTTTCCCTATTTTGCTCGATTTTCCATTTGAAAGGGCAACCAGTACTAAAGGATTAAACTTTATACTACATATATGTAATGCTCAAAATGTATAGTGCACTAGATATACATACCCATGGGGTTATATATATTATTCAAAATCTATATGAAATGGATTACTTACTTTTGTCATCTGACTACAGGTCCCAATAATGAATAGGAAGCTAACGATGGACTGTCCGATTGAGTAAACACTCTAAAATATACCCCCTGCCTCGCCTCCGGGAAGGGCTATTTAAATTTAGACATACTGATCAGATCAATACTTCCTCCCCTTGAAGAAGCACACCAGATGCGCAAAACGGTTGTTGGGTTTTATTGATGTCACGACGGTGGGGCCGGATGCGGCTGGATGCACTCAACTCACTCTGAGAAACTGGTTGTATAGCGATATTTTATGTTCTATATCCTAGCTTTATACACTATTTATGGCTTCCACTTCCTGAACATCTTTGTGCCAATTAGCTCTCTAATTATATAGGGTGGCCCATGTGTTATATGGGAATGGACATGGATATATCATTCAACTAAGTCCTTACAGTATATAGATACTACCTGCCTATAACACAGTGAGATCCTCTCCCTTCAATATATATTTAAAACTTTGATGTGAGATTATCCAGTGAGGGATGCTATACAAACCTGCCTTGGTGATCTATTATAGACATCTGGCACTGAGCCCTACTGTGTATATTGACCCTACCAATGGTCACTATTCATGATCTCAAGATGTTATATCACAGATAGATACACCGTTTTCCGACATTTTGTATGTGAATAGGGTTAATCCATCTGGCTAATAGCCAATCTAGCCCTATTTAATGTGGCTTATTTAGAGGATATTCTTCAGAATTGCATCTACTTTCATTGTACAATTTATGTACTCCATCTAAATACATCCATGACCCACCACTAGGGATTTTTAACTACTTTATCAACACTGTATATATTTACACATAGTGAGTTCAATTATTAAATAAAGTTTTTTTTTTTTTTTTTTTTGGAATATTCTGACATGATCAGTTATGGTTATACATTTTGTTACCAGTTTGAAACTGGACTAGCCCAGATATAAGACACAAGTTCCTTTACTGAACATTATTAGAAGAATACCCATCTCTGTTATTAGATACAGTATATCTTTGTGGATGAGTGCAAATTGTGGGGACATTAATTTTTTATCCCCTTGGATCATTTGTTGTATATATATCTCTCCACTACCCATGCACCCCACATTACTTACTATTGGTATAATGAGTTTATTAAGGTTGAGAATTAGTTTTTTTTCTTCTCTACCTGCTATTTATTTATAATAAACAAAATAGTTATTTTTCTAATAAAACATTTACAATTGTCTACATTGAGCAAACATTTTTTAGTCAATATATGATGCCAAAATGGCTTATTTTGGCAATATGATAAGGATGTGGATGTTGGTATGGTGGTTCGTAAATAATCAATGACAAGAGGGTAATATCGCGCAAGTAACTGCATGCTAGCCAAGGAGATTATAACCCACGCATTGTGAGGTGCCAGCCTGGCAGCAGCCGGACAGCCACAGTAATTCTTGCTCAAATAACTTCTAGTAAAACCATGTACAATAGTAATTAAACGCTATGACTCATATCATGCCATTCCCAGGTACTACTCAAAAAGCATAAGACACCTTTAACACAGTGGGAAGTATGGGGCTGGCAATGGGAAGTCATTGCTCCTAGGCATGGTTCCCATTGGCCAGTTCGAATTTCCCGCTTGCCAGCTACCTGAGCCCCTCGGTACGCCCGTCCTCTGATGAGTGCAGCAAGCCAAGCCTCCAGCCTGTGAGTGGTTGTTGCATTACAATCAGTACTCTGATTGACCGTCAATCCCTATTCCATGTTAGACATACAGATGCAGCGGCCATTATCCGACCATTTCTCGAATTAATTTTTCGAGATCTACTGGAGATCCTCACTAGATTTTCTGCAACAGACAAATGGCCCATCAGGGATCCCGGCTGTGTTAATCCTACTGGGGTCTAATGTCTGTAAGAGACGCCAGTACCTGCGCGCTTCAAACAGGCGATCGGGGGTGGTTTATTTAATTTTTATACTACAGTATTGTAGCAGGGGGTCCCTGGAGCTGAAACACATTGATTTTAGGTCTGAAAGAACCCCTACTTCCTGAGTTACAGGACCCGTTATGGGGTGCCAGTATCCCGAAACAAAAGGATATGCTCCACACCAAAATAAAGAAAAATAGATACATACAGTTTACCGGTGATGTTGGTTCAAGGAGTACCTGTCAGGATTATTCTAAATCTTCACTCAGGAAAAAAGGACCCTACGCTCTACGGACTTATATTAAAGCTAATTTATTTGTGCCACACAATGTTTCGACCTGGATAAGTCTTTATCAAGTGACTAGGCATCTTGATAAAGACCTATCCATGTCGAAACGTTGTGTGGCACAAATAAATTAGCTTTAATATAAATCCGTAGAGCGTTGGATCCTTTTTTCCTGAGTGCCGGTATCCCCGCCATGTTAAAAACCTGTGGGTCACGTGACCGTGGGATTTTAACTTTGCAGGAGATACCGGCACCCCATTAAGGGGCCTGTAACTCGAGATGCAGGGGGTCTTCGCAGCAGAAATCAACTTTGTTCAGCTCAGACCCCCGCCTCCCGCACATTAGTATCAAACACGCCCCACCCCACCACCAAAGAGATAACTGCTAAGGTAATGAAGCTGCTTACATTTTATTTTTAATCATAGTGTGCATGAGCAGGGGGTCTCCTGAGCTGAACAAAGTTGATTTCAGCCATGACAATCCCCTGCTTCCCACGATACAGGCCCCGGTATGGGGTGCCAGTATCCCCGCAATGTTAAAGGCCTCCGGTCCCATGATGCAGTGGATTTTAACATGGCAGGGATATCGGCACCCCATAACGGTGCCTGTATCTCAGGAAGCAGGGGGTCCCCAAGGCTAAAATCAATGTGGTTCAGCTCAGGAGACAACCCGCACATGCACACTATGAATAAAAATAAAATGTAAGCAGCCATTACCTTAGCGGCTAAGGGTTAAGGCAGACTACCAGGTTTAGTGGGGGCAGTAAGGGGTGAGTGAAGGGGGTAATATCCCCAGGATGGGTGAATAGGTCTCTCGTGTGTGCATTGGGAGGGGTTAACCCCTTAATTACCTTAGCGGTAGTAACCACTATGTTAACCCCTCCCACTTCCCACCGAGGCATGTACACCCACCCTGTTGCAACTACCACCTGCACTCAATCCCTCTACCCACAATAAACATTAAAATACCTTCTACCTACTGTACCAATACACAACCCACCCCTGTATCCCTAACAGCCCCCTAACACATACAGTACAGTAATAGGCAACATTACTATTATCCAGATATGGATAGTAGTGCATTTGCCCATTTATAATAAAACATAAACCAGTAGCATAAAGTAAATAAAACTTGCACTTACCCCTGGCAGATGAAGGCTGTCCTCATCATCATCACCGCCCTTGTCCTCCATTGTCAGTAACAGTACAATAAAAAAAAATATCTAATGGCCCCTAATCCCTTAATCACTTTAGCATAGTAACCACTATAGTAAGTAAGGGGTTAACCCACCATCTCCCAATACCCACCCGGGAGGTCTAACCACCCACCCAGGGCCCACTACACCCACTACCGATTTATTGGCACAGTGTTAAACACTATAACAATAAATGGTCAAGCTTAAAAAAAAACAGGCCCAAAATAAGACACTATATAAGGCATTTTATTTATAAAATTGTGGGAATTAGTTAAAGCACTTTACAACTTTTAATATGTAATTTTATTATGATTAATTCTTGTCTCTTTGTTTTTTAGAGTCTCTTATATGCATTATGGTATGCCATTAAAATTGCATTTTTAAAAGTGTTTTTTAACCCATGTTGTACTTATGTTAGATTGTCAGTTCGTTTGTATTGTGCTGATTAGGTTTCTCCACAGGAGGAGTGTCACTCTCTCCAGGTGGGGGGAGTTGAGCTCATCCAGTTGGGGCCAATCATAGCTCAGCCACGAGTATATGAACCACCCTGGAACCTCCTCCTATATTCCCTGACGAAGTACGAAAGTACGAAACGCGTAGGAGAGGGCGCGTTCCTATTATTCCCATTGTGGCTACTAATTTGGACATTAGTTCTCTGCGGGACTTGTTTGGGACAATTTGCCACCACTCGAACGAATATCGCTAAAGGAGGAACACGCTTGAGACGCGACAGGCTGAGAGACGCCGCCGGATGACGTCACACGCCAGCCTGGAGTAACACGGAAGTGAGCTGAGATCATCTCTGCCGATCCACTGTCTGGAGCTCCTTCAACACGGCTCGCCAACACAGAGCAGCACAGAGTCTCCCTGGATGCCAGCAGCAAAGAGGGTGAACGTGTAAAGATTTCTGCATTGGTGTCTGGCTGTCCCTGCTGAGTGGTAACATGTCCCTAAACATGTCATGCTATTAACCCTTTTTTTTGATGTACGTGCAATACTCACCTTCACTTTATAAATATTAATTGAATTTACTACACTATGGTTTTTTTGCGCTGTCTTTTCTTTGTTTCCATATAGCCTGGTGTTTGAGCCATTCCCATCAGACCAGCAGCATAAAACCACACTTTATCAGGTTATATTGAATACCTTTATTATCATCACATATATATATCACAAGTCACTTATGAGCGCAATAATATTTGTTTCACTCTATATTTCACTATGTTGTATGGCTTCTGGAGCTTGCTGGGATTCTATGTGTTTATTAACTTTTTCCAGCTGGTCTCAGCTGTTTGGAGGTTAGTGGCTCCTCCTACCCAGGGTTTAAGCTCAACCCTCCCCACTTTCCAAGAAAGCAGATCTTTTTCATGTTGCTTGGTTTCGACAGATCCAATGTGATAATTCTTCCTCTAATTATAGAGGTAAATAAGAATTTTAATCAGGTAGTGTTAGGACCTTCAATAATTGGTCATGCCTTGATGTGGCTTGCAGGCTTATAATGCTTTGGCCAAAGGGTTTAACAAAATTACCCTTTATCAAGAGAATATATAGGTATTTCACTGTGTATTTTTGTCATATTGGATGTAGCTTTATATATATAATGTAGTATTTTTAGGGCCTTCTGGAGCTTGCTGAAATTCTCTGTGTTTATTAGGGGTTTCAGAACCCTCAAGAAGGTGGCTCCATTCTTTCAGAGCCATGTTAATTGCCAAGAGCTCCCAATTGCCTATGTCGTAGTTGCGTTCTGCCGGTGAGAACTTATTGGAAAAAAATGCACATGCATATAATTTTGCCTTCTCGTTTTCCGTTGGGAAAGGATGGCCCCTTCCATGACATCGGACACATTCACCTCCAGGAGGAACGGAAGAGCGGGATCTGGGTGCACCAGGACTTAAGATGATGTAAATGCTTTCTTAAGTTTATCTAAGGTCACTAAAGAATCTGCAGGCCATTGCAAAGGATCTGCACCTTTGCTGTTCAAAGTTGTAATAGCAGCCATGACTTAAGAAAAGTTCTGTATGAACCGACGGTAGTAGTTCGCAAAACCTAGTTAGCGCTGAATGTCCTTCAAGCTGGTAAGATGTGGCCACTCCAGAATGGCATTTTTTTAGCTGGGTCCATAGCCAAACGCGTATCTGAAATTATGTACCCTCGGAAGGAAGTGCTGGAAAGGTGCAACTGACATTTCTATACTTTGCAAAAAGGTGATTCTCCCTAAGGCGTTTCAGAACTTGCTTCACATGACCTGGATGTTCCTGCGCTGATTTTGAGAAAATTAGGATGTCATCCAGATCCACGATAACGTATTTGTCCAGAAGATTCCGGAAGATTTCATTAACGAAGTTCTGGAATGCTGCCGGTGCATTACACAGACCGAACGGCATGACCCAGTACTCATAGTGTCCATCACAAGTAGTGAATGCCATTTTCCATTCGTCACCATGGCGAATACGGACCAAGTTGTAGGCTCCTCGTAAATCCAGTTTTGTGAAAATGGATGCTCCCTGCAACTGATTGAAAAGTTCAGAGATTAAGGGTAACAGGTACCATTTTTTTTTACCGTGATCTTGTTTAAACCCCGGTAGTCAATGCAAGGCCATAGTGACCCGTCCTTTTTCTTTACAAAGAAAAAACCCGTCCTGGTAAGAGAGGATGACTTCCAGATGAAGCTACTCTGAATATTCTCCTGAATGTACTCCTTCATGGCGCAGGTAACTGGAAGGGACAGCGGATAGAAGCAACCCCTGGGGGGAACAGCCCTGTGTAGCAGGTCAATGGAGCAGTCAAAGGCCCGATGCGGCGGTAGTTCCTCGGACTGGACCTTGTGAAAAACATCCCGGATGGTGGCATAGATCGTGGGCAGTGTTGCCTCGGGCGGAAGGGTAATCCTTGAAAGAGTTTGGGATTGGTACCGAGCAGGTCTCCAGCAGCGAGGACTCCAGTGATTCGGATCTCTGTCCAATCCATGAGAGGATTATGGCGTTGTAACCAAGGATACCCAGAATGATGTTAACAGTTGGGAAGTGAAAGTCAAATCGTTTGTCCTCTGTATGATCCTTGCCTGTCTTCAATTTTACCTTTGCCGTCTCCAAGGAGAGGAAAGCTGGCTGTAGTGGCCACCCATCGATCTCCTCCAGGGCTACTGGGAACTGCTTCTTGACCAAGGGGATATCGTGTTTCTCGATGAAAGCCTGATCAATGAAGTTGCAACCTGACCCGGAGTCCAGAAATGCCTGTGTCTTGACTGCGTAGGATTCCCCAGTGAAAGTGATGGCAAGTTGAAGCCTAGTGGGTAGAACCGAGAAAGAAGAACCTAGTGTTCCTAGGTTCTCACTGGGAAATGGCGTTTCCCAACTTATTGGGACAAAGAAGAGCCTGATGTTCGTCAAGGCCACAGTACATATAGAAGCCATTAATCCTTCCACATTGATTGTCGCTGGCCGAGAGCTTACTTCCTCCGAGTTGTATCAGATCCTCAGGCTCCGGGAAGTTGTCGGCAATGGAAGGTGCAGAACTAGGTTGAAAAGACTCGACCGCCTCCTCTGCACTGGGCTCTCTTGGCTCTCTGTTCCTGTAGACATTGAGCCATGCAGATGCAAAGAGCGATGAGATCCTCTAATTCTGTAGGACATTCCAGTGATGCGAGTTCATCCTTGAGACTCTCAATAAGGCCTTGCCAGAATTCCGCAACCAGTGCTTCGTCATTCCATCCGGTCTCTGCGACTGCTTTATGAGCCACTGATCGACTGCCTTGAGAGATATGCAAGGGGAACGAGGAAGCCATTATATTGCATCCTGGAGTGTCGAAGACCCTACGGAGTTCCTGTGCGAATAAAGATAAATTACTTGTGAGGTCCGGTCTTCACTCCCAGATACAGTGGCGGCCGCCTTTAGCCTCGTGCGGCCATAGTGGCGCAATTCTGATAACCGCGGGCAGATGCAGTATGTTTTTTTTTTGTCCGGAGTGTAATGCGGTATTTTAGCGCTCGTAATGTATTAGCATTTTATTATTGCTGTGTACAATACTGCAATACCGTCTAAAAACTCAGGGGGGCGTTCGCGAGGTGTTGTCTTCGAAGTCTAATACTTTAGCAGTTCAACGTACGTCAGTGCACAGTTTGCGTGTGCGCGCGCAGTAATTGTAAATTTGCATATTTATACATGCATTTGCAGTGCTGTACTGTATGTCTCATTTGAAAATTGTTGAAACGCATAGGCGTGTGCTGTAACAGTATCTCATTTCGGCATATACAGCGCTCTCCCCTCGCTTGCCCCCGCACACACAGGCTAATTTACTGCACTGCAGTATTTCAACTTCTTATCTTATCCACAGTGCAGTACACCTCTCCCACACCATTCCTTTGAATGTGTGTCTTTCTGGTTTCAAACACATTCCTGCTTGATAGCTGATGATTACTGCGCATGCGCCTGTAAATTCACCACTGCTTGCTTGCGAAGTTCAAGAGTGAGTGACCAAAAAAAAAAAAAAATCTCTAATCATTTTTTATTTTTATTTTCTCCACAAACCTGCCTAGACCAACTTGATATTATGATATTCAATCTGTGCTGTGACTTTTGACTGCGACCCTGTGCATTTGACTGCACATGGTTGATTTGTGTGCTTTTAATGTACTGTATTTGGGGGTGTAGGGATAAAATTATTATGATGACCTGCCTTTGGAAATTATGTAATTTCTTTGAACTGCAGTACAGCTAATCCTTCATGCAGCTGTACCCTGTACCCCCCTCCCCCGCGCACACACACAATGCTCGCTCAAGGATTTTAAACTCTTATCGACAGACACCTCTACAGAGTCATTCAGTTTCTGAAGCTTGCCATTGTGTTTTTAATCCGTCCCTAGCTGAGCATCACCTCTCTGCTGCGCCTGCATGTAATCCTCTTTGGGATGGGAGCTAGTTGATGATTACTGCGCATGCGTCTGTAAATTCACCACTGCTTGCTTGCAAAGTTCAAGAATGAGTGACCAAAAATAAAAAATAAAAAAAATTCTCCTCATTTTTTATTTTCTCAACAAACCTGCCTAGACCAACTTGATATTACGATATTCAATCTGTGCTGTGGGTTTTGACTGCGACCCTGTGCGTTTCTGAAGCTTGCCATTGTGTTTTTAATCCGTCCCTAGCCGAGCATCACCTCTCAGCTGCGCCTGCGTGTAATCCTCTTTGGGATGGGAGCTAGTTGATGATTACTGCGCATGACTCACCCATTCCCCCCACCCCAACCCTTTGAGGCTTTGTTTACGGTAACGCTTTTGAAAATCCCTTCTCGAATTTGATATGTGAATCTGATTTGCACAGCGCTGTGAGAATTGACAGTTAAAATAACCATTATCTGATTCATGTTGTTGATGCAGTAAATTACCACTTTTTGTCATTCTTTCTTTTTCTTTGGTGTAGGTGTGTGTGTGGGGGGGTTGTTGTCAATGATTATGATTATCATGAATGTAAATAAATATTTCTTTTATTTTATCAGGAACAAAAAAAAACAATATCAAAATAATCATGAATAATACGAAATGCAGTCTTTATTAAGTTCTTCTGTCAGATGGAAATTGAGGGCCGGTGGATAATCATGAATAATGCACATTGATAATAATATTAATTAATAATATATAATATATAATACTATATATAAAGTAATATAATTTTTTCCATCTTTATCTTCTTCCTCATTCTGTGTACAGTACAGTAGTTCATTGAGAGAGGAGAGGTTTTGTGTACATCATGACTGCAGTTTAGATACTGTACACTTAACTGTACAAACAGTTCACAGACTTTACACGATACCCCCCTCTCTCCCAGGCCATCCTTTTTTTCTGTAAAGACAAGAAAACCAAAAATTAGTGCAGTTATGTGCATACTGTATTATGGCATTGTGTGCTGTATAGTACTGTCAAACTACTCTATACTGGAACTACTGTATACTATAACTACTGTTAAATACTTTGTAACCAGATGGCTGGTGCTGCTCTCTCTGGAAAGAAAAAAATTGAGCAGTTACAGTAGGTGCATACTGTATTATGGCATTGTGTACTGTATAGCTACTCCATATTGGACTACAGTATGCAGTTAGTACTGTTAAACTAGTCTATACTGGAACTACTGTATACTCTGACTACTAGGAAAGAAAAAAATCTGTGCCATACTTACCTGTATCATACTGTACTTACAATACTACAGTACAGCGCTATACCATACTACCTTCCTGATGCTTGCCCATTACACGCAATCAGAATGGGAAACACAGTCACAATATGGTCAATATATTTATTGCATCGTTCCACGGTGAGTACTTCGTTCCAAAAACTCATTATGCCTTGTGCCAACTCATCCTTTTTGGAGGGTTTCACGACTTTTCAGATATTGTCCTTCAGCTGATGCCAGACAATTTCGATAGGATTGAAGTCCGGCAATCTGTCATTGGAGGGGGAAAAAAAAGACAATTAGTTTAAGAGATACAGTACACAGTAAAAACAGTGCGAAAAAATGAGACACGGTTACCGCACTTTCTCCGCTGGCATCTTCACCCAGTTGATACCGCGCTCAAGGATATACGCTGTTGACGTGGTGTGCTTCGGATCGTTGTCCTGGTAGAAACGGTGACCATCCGGGAACTCACATGTGATGTATTCCACTATCTCAGGCACAATTTTCTCTTGGAAGAAAGCTTGTCTTTCTTTAATATGAAAAGCCTAAATTGATACATTATTGAAACCTATTCCTTCAGTCCCAAGGCTAATTTACAATAGACCACTGTGGTATCTTTTTAAACGAAACACCTGCAAGTCGACACATTACTGAAGCGCATGCGCATTACAATTCATGAATATCTGCCATCTGTCGGATACGCGACAAATTGCAACCAATTAAATCCGATCCATTATCAATAAATACATCAACCGCGCATCAACCGCGGCTGTGAATGCAACATGAATGCGGTATGAATGCGGTCAGAATGCGGGATGAATGTGGCGAAGTGCGGTGAAGTGGGTGGCATTCGAAAAAAAATCCCAGAAAAATGCGGTGATGTTGGAGAATAAAAGGGGCCGCGGCTGTAGGTGAAGGCCAAGCTAAAGCTTCATCGGTTAACAGTTAAATAATATATGCCATTTTAGATTGCTGAGACACCAAGCGGTAAGATGTCAGTTCGAACTGAAAAAAACATTGATATAGGAACCCGCGACAGCCGAGGGGGTCTCCGCCATAGCGGTTAGGCGTAGCGAGTCATTGGTCAGGGACGGCGTGGGTAGAAATTGGTTCTGGGACAGACGTTGCAGGGGGAGCAGGATTAGATGCTGCACACTGTAGCTTTTCTGTGGCAGATTGCACCACTGCTTGGATCTGAGTCATGCATTTGTGATTTTTGTCCAGGTACTGTTCCAGTCTTTTGAACAGGTTGGCGTGCAAGATCAGAACTCGACCCAGCTCAGCGCGGTCCATGTTTTACATACACATACATATATATATATATATATATACTCTGATCTCTTCTTCCGGCGGTGTTACAATGACAGAAGCCAAGAAAGAGTTTTTACTTTAAAACAGTGCATACTGGAATGTGATCTGTGTTTGAAGCTTTCCCCTCCCCCTGTGCAGTATGCGTTTTATGACTTGAGGTGTTGAATGGTCTCTGAATGTAAGTGTTGTAAGAGTGTGTGTGCATGTAAATATAAATTTGTAAAGCACCCACAGAGTACACAGCACTTTACAAAAGGTGTGTGTGGAGTGGACATGTATATAGTTGTGTGGGTAGGTATAGAAATGTAAGAGGGTGTTGCATTACTATAAGTGTGTGTAGATACAATGTGGTCCCTATTGGTCTATAGGAATGGAATTACATAGTGTATTTGTATGTGCAAGAGGCAGCTGTGTGTGCATTTATATGCGCAGTATGTATAGACATGGTCTTTAGCACTCATGGGAAGAGAGTGTGAGGACTCGGGGGTCACGGCGGTCGCAGCGTAACCTCCCCTTACCTCTTTCCACTTCCGCTGCCGTGCGGCTCCATCCTCCTCGCTCCCTCCCTCCCGACCCCCGTGGTGAATGGGCTTCCCCATCCTCTCCGTCGTGCTGCTGCCGCTCCGTGTGCGGCTGATGCTCGGGCGCCTGCCATTGCCCCTGCATGCGCATCCCCTCCCGTTATGGAGCGCGTGACAGCACAGCTAATTTATTCACTGCTCTTCTTGCAGTGAAGCCACGCCCCCCACCCACATGCTGGTTACTAGTTAACCCTAAACCTTACCTCCTGGCGGCCTATTATGGGGACCAATCCTGGACAGCTCCTAGGGCTCCTCCAGGCCTGCCTCCGCTTCCCATTGGTCAGCCACAGTACTTAATCCCTGTCCTACCTCTCTCACATCGCTCGACATAGTCTCTGCTACAGACATCTATTCTGGCTCTCCCTTTGTCTTTGTGTATTTAGGTTGCGACCCAGCTTTGCGGACGTTCCTATCTGGCTCTGGATCCTGGCTCCCTCTTGACTTTGCAGCTTCTATCATCCATCGACCACAGCTTGTACCTTGACCTTCCGGATCTCTCTCCGTCCCTGACCTTGGCTAAATGGCAACGACTTCGCCTCTTCAGTACCGGCACCGGCAAGTATTGCTATACCTATACACACCTGGCCTGGCAATGCCAAAGCACCACACTCCGGACACGTTCCTTCTGCTGCGGGTGCGTGCACATATACGTCCCACCTCAGTATAAGGGATGAGTCGGGTCTGCGGGCAGCACCGGCGTAACATTATGTCGAGCCCACAAGACCTAGACCAGACTGACATGACCTCCATGATGACGGCCATGTATCAACAAGTCCAGGCCCTAACTGACCAAATGGCTCTCCTCACTCAACAGGTACAGGACATTTCATTTCAGGCACCACCGGAGGCCGCACCACCTTTGTCGCCAGAACCAGTATCCGCCGCGTCCCCAGGCCCGAAGATCCCGGCACCTAAACCGTATGCGGGGGATCCGCACGCCTGTCGCGGTTTTCTCAATCAATGCGAGATCCAGTTTGAGATGACTCCGCAGCAGTACTCCACTGGTATCAAGAAAGTGGCATATGTGTACAGCCTAATTACAGGGAAATCGCTGGCATGGGCCTCCCCGATTTGGGAACTACGTCCCGATATGACCCGCAACTACGCTGCCTTTAGACGAGACTTTCGACAGGTCTTCGATACCCCCGCACGCCAAGAAACTGTCTCTGACTCTTTGCTTGAGCTTTCTCAGGGACGTCGTTCTGTGGCCCAGTACGCCTTGGAGTTCAGGACCATAGCATCTGAGACACGGTGGGATCAGGTGGCTTTAGTCTCAGACTTCTGGCGAGGCTTAACGGATTCCGTGAAGGACGAGCTCGCCTCACAACCCAGGCCAGGGCTTCTGGAGGAATTCATCTCCCAAGCCAATCTAGTCGATCAGCGCCTTCAGGTACGCCGCACCCAGCGCCAGCTTCCCCGATGTATGCCCTTCCGTGCTCCTTTTCCCAGATTCTCTCCAACCACAATACCTGCCGTCTCCCCGCTACCCGCTTTGGAGGCTCCAGAGCCGTTGCAACTTGGAGTCCAGCGTTCCTAGACACTGATACAGCAAGCTTGCCAAGCCGGTGGATTATGTTTTTACTGCGGATCTTCCGAGCATCTGGTCCGTGAATGTCCACTACGCCCGGGAAACGACCAAACCCAGTGAGTATGAAGGGGCTCTCCCTGGGTGCTAAATCTCCTTGTCCCCTTTCCAGGAAGGAACTTCCCAAGAAATTGACCATTCCCGTCTCTCTCTAGGGTCCTACCTTCCACACCTCCACTGCGGCATTTATCGATTCCGGCGCAGGAGGAAATTTCATGGACCAAACCTTCTCTGTACAGAATCAGATTCCACTCGTTAGGATGAAGTTTCACGTTGCCTTGGTTGGGATCGAAGAGCGTCCACTCACCCCAGCATACATTTCCTTGGAGACTTGCCCCATCACCCTTTCCTCTCATTCCCACAAGGAGACCTTGGCCTTTGATGTAATCCACGCTCCCGGAACCCCAGTCACTCTCGGCTTACCTTGGTTGCAGCAGCACAATCCTCTCATCAACTGGTCATCCCAAGATCCTATTACTTGGAGGTCAAGGTCAGAGGAGCCATCTCCACCAGCCGTACTTCCGCCTCGACTGCTGGCCAATACATCCAACCCTAAGGGCGGTTTACTCGCTCCATATGCTGCTTTTCTGGATGTCTTCTGCAAGACCCAACCGAACTACTACCTCCCCACAGATCTTACGATTGCCTGATAGACTTGGTACCTGGATACACATTGCCCAAATCCAAATCCTACCCCCTCTCTCTTCCTAAGACGGAAGCCATGGACGAATAATTCCGTGAGAACCTAAAACGGGGCTTTATACGGCACTCCAATTTGTCCGCAGGAGCTGGATTCTTTTTCGTCAAGAAAAAAGATGGTACTCTCAGACCGTGTATAAACTACCGGGGACTGAACCGCATCACAGTGAAGAACCGTTACCCACTTCCTCTCATCTCTGAACTATTCGACAGACTTCAAGGTGCTAACGTCTTCTCCAAGCTTGACCTTCGCGGGGCGTATAATCTTATTCACATCCGGGAGGGCGACGAATGGAAGACCGCCTTCAACACCCGTAGCGGCCACTACGAGTATCTCGTGATGCCTTTCGGCTTATGCAACACTCCGGCGTTTTTTCAGGACTTTATCAACGACATCTTTCGGGATGTCCTTAATCATTTAGTAATTGTTTATCTGGATGACATCCTTATCTTTTCCAAGAATCTACAGGACCATATCATCCATACCACGTTTGTACTCTCCCGCCTTCGAGAGAACCATTTGTTTGCCAAGATGGAGAAATGTCTCTTTCACCAGTCTACCACCTATTTTCTTGGATATAATATTTCCAACACAGGATTGGCCATGGATCCTGTGAAACTTAAAACCGTAATGGATTACCCGCAACCCGACTCCCTCAAGTCTATTCAGCGGTTCCTGGGCTTTTCCAATTATTACCGGAAGTTTATTCCCAACTTCTCCACCATCATCGCCCCAATCACAGCACTGACCCAGAAAGGAGCTGATCCTTCGTTTTGGTCTCCTGAGGCAATCACAGCTTTTGAAACACTGAAACAAGCATTTGTCTCAGCTCCCATCCTTCGACATCTGGACACCAATTTTTCTTTCACCCTAGAGATAGACGCCTCGGACCGCGGGGCCGGCGCTGTCCTATCCCAAAGATTTTCTCCCCAGGATAAACTTCACCCTTGCGGGTTTTTCTCAAGGAAGTTTTCCCCAGTTGAGAGGAACTATGATGTGGGCAATAGAGAACTTTTGGCCATCAAGTTGGCTCTTCAGGAATGGAGGCATCTGTTGGTGGGGTCAAAAGAGCCATTCACTATTCTCACTGACCACAAAATCTTTTATACATCGAGAATGCCCATCGTTTAGGTCCCCGCCAAGCCCGCTGGTCATTATTTTTCTCCAGGTTTAATTTTATTTTGTCTTACATTCCCGGCTCTAAGAAGATCAAGGTGGATGCTCTCTTTAGACAATATTCTTCTGATGAGAGACCGGAGAAGACTACAGAGTCTATCCTTCCCAAACAAAAAATTCTCGCGGTCGCTACATTCAAGAATATTGAGAAGATCATCAAGTCTCAAAGTTACCTTCCTAGCGATCTTGAGATCCCGAAGAACACCTTATACATGGAAGCCAACTTTATTCCGGAGTTTCTGGAATGGGGGCATGCTTCCCGTTCGGCAGGACACCCTGGCTACAAGAAAACTTTGGATCTCATCCGTCGCACCTTTTGGTGGCCCAATATGGCCAAATCATCCTTGAATTTACCCGGGCCTGCCCGGTATGTGCATGCAATAAGATTCCTCGCCAGAGACCCTAGGGTCTTCTTTTGCCTTTATCCATCCCGGAGCGCCCCTGGTCCCACACATCCATGGACTTTATTGTAGAATTGCCTAGGTTGAATGGCATGAACACCCTTCTAGTAGTGGTGTATCGGTTTTCCAAGATGGCACATTTTATTCCTCTTAAAGAATTACCCTCCTCACCCGCCCTAGCCGATATTTTCTCCAAAGAGTTTTCCAGATCCATGGCATACCCACGTCCATAGTATCGGATCGTGGCTCTCAATTTGGTTCCAGATTTTGAGGACCTTCACCAGAAGACTGGGCATTGCTTCTCCTTCTCTTCGGGGTATCACCCTCAATCTAATGGACAGACCGAGAGGGTCAATCAATCTCTCGAGAAATATTTAAGGTGCTTCGTCTCTGACTCCCAGGATGGCTGGACGGAGTTACTTTCCTGGGCTGAGAATGCATTTAATTCCTCCAGGAATGTATCGACTGGTGATACACCTTTCTTTATTAATTACGACTATCACCCGGCTTGCCTACCTATTTCCAAGATCTCCTCTGGAGTTCCAGCTGTGGATGAACACATCTCCCTCCTACATGACTCTTGGGCTAGAATTCAATCTGCACTTCAAAGGGCCTCCCTGTCTTCTAAAGTCCAGACTGACCGCCGTCACCGACCTGCACCCAACTACAAACCAGGGGACAAGGTTTGGTCGTCTACTAGAAATATCCGCCTCAAAACCCCTCCCCCTAAATTTGCTCCTTAGTTTCTGGGGCCATTTCCTATCCTGGAGCAGGTTATCCCGTGGCCTTCAACCTTCAACAACCCTCAAGCATGAGAATTCCTAATGTTTTTCATACATCTCTTCTCAAACCGTTCATCTCTAGTCCTCTATTTCTGGACCACACTCTTAAACCTGATTCAGTGATCATACAGAGCAACGAAGAGTACGAGGTCCAAACCATACTAGATTCCCGTCTCTCCAGAGGTAAAGTCCATTTCTTGGTTCATTGGAAGGGCTTCAGATCTGAGGAAAGGTCTTGGGTGCCTCTTAACGACATTCATGCACCAGGACTTCTTAAACGGTTCCGGAAAAGGTTTCCATCAAAGCCATGGAAGGATCGTCCTGAGGCCGACCCTGAAGGGGGGG
Organism: Ascaphus truei; assembly: GCF_040206685.1. Classification (NCBI taxonomy): domain Eukaryota; kingdom Metazoa; phylum Chordata; class Amphibia; order Anura; family Ascaphidae; genus Ascaphus; species Ascaphus truei. Next base: position 99,196,340 of record NC_134485.1, on the reverse strand, counting down.
GGTACTGTGAGGACTCGGGGTTCACGGCGGTCACAGCGTGACCTCCCCTTACCTCTTTCCACTCCCACTGCCGTGCGGCTCCGTCCTCCTCACTCCCTCCCGACCCCTGTGGTGAAGGGGCTTCCCCATCCTCTCCGTCGGGCTGCCGCCGCTGCACGTGCGGCTGATACTCGGGCGCCTGCCATTGCCCTGCGCGCGCATCCCCTCCCATTATGGAGCGCGTGGCGGCACCAGCTAATTTATTCACTACTCTTGGAGTGAAGCCACACCCCCCACCCACAGGCTGGTTACTAGTTAACCCTAAACCTTACCTCCTGGCAGCCTATTATGGGGACCAATCCTGGACAGCTCTTAGGGCTCCTCCAGGCCTGCCTCGGCTTCCCATTGGTCAGCCACAGTACTTAATCCCTGTCCTACCTCTCTCACATCGCTCGACATAGTCTCAGCTACAGACGTCTATTCTGGCTCTCCCTTTGTCTTCGTGTATTCAGGTTGCGACCCAGCTTTGCGGACGTTCCTATCTGGCTCTGGATCCCGGCGCCCTCTTGACCTTGCAGCTTCTATCATCCCTCGACCACAGCTTGGACCATGACCTTCTGAATCTCTCTCCGTCCCCGACCTTGGCTAAACGTCAACGACTTCGCCTCTTCAGTACCGGTACTGGCAAGTATTGCTACACCTATTCACACCTGGCCTGGCAACGCCAAAACACCACACTCCGAACACGCTCCTTCTACTGCGGGTGCATGCACATATACGTCCCCACCTCAGTATAAGGGACGAGTCTGGTCTGCGGGCAGCACCAGCGTAACAGAGAGTTCACTTGTGTCAGTAATGACTCATGAAACTTTGGTCTTGGTTTAGGCCACCGCTAATTGTCCCGTGTATTTGTATTCATGCAACCGTCTTTCTTTTGGTGTTCTAAGATTACATTTGAGTATGGCTACCTTCTGATCGTTCATTTTATGGCCAGAGTCAGAGAAATGTTCGCCGATAGGACTGTCTCTTGTTCCACGTGTGATGCTGTGGAGATGCAGATTCATTCTCTTCTTTAGCCCCTGTCCTGTCTCACCTATGTAGTAGCAGCCCCCTGAGCATTTCATGCACATGATGATGTACATGACATTGCAGGAGGAACAGGTGACCCTTCTCTGATTTTGTACTCCTGATTCCTGTGTGTTATGTGTATTGTGTCCGCTGTGTAGAGCATTGCGCAGGTTTTGCATCTTGCTTTCTGTCATGGTCTTGTCTCGCATTCAGTTGTATTGTTGGATACCTTACTTCTCACCATCATTTTCTTGAGATTATGAGGTTGTCTGTATGTTAATAAGGGTGTTTCAGGGAAGACCTGTTGCCGTCCGGGGAATGGGTGAGTTTGAGGTTGATGGTGGGGTGAAACGTATTGAAGTTCTCATGGAACTGTAGGAGGTCCTGTTCACATGTTGAATGGTTTTAAAGCAAAAGGTGCTAGTGTGTGCTCATTTGCATGTCATTTCCCAGTATCCCTTACTGCAGTGGAAGTGCTGTGTGCTGGGTGATAATGGTGAAAGGTGGGGTTGCAGACCTGTCTAAGAAATGCAAATGAGCATACAGTAATATTTCCATTTGCTTTATGCTTTACTGTGGAGGGTTTTTATCAATTTGTTTACCCACCTTAACTTAATTAAGTATGGTAAAACCTATCCTTCTTGCTTCATTTTTGCATAGTCAGTATAACCAACCCCAAACTGCAGTGGAAGGGCTGTGTGCTGGGTGATAATGGTGAAAGGTGGGGTTGCAGACCTGTCTAAGACATGCAAATGAGCATACAGTAATATTTCCATTATATATATATATATATATATATATATATATATATATATATATATATGCGCAAATATAGCTGTATGCTCATCTGCATGTCTTAGGCAGGTCTGCAACCCCGCCTTTCCCCATTATCACCCAGCATACAGCACTTCCACTGCAGCAAGGGATTCTGGGAAATGACATGCAAATGAGCACACAGTGTCACTTTTTGCCTCAATAACCATTTTTAACATGGTTCCCTATAGGCTTTCCTGTGGAGGGTTTTTGTCACTTTTTTTTACTCACCATAACTTAACTCAGTATTATATATATATATATATATATATATATATATATATATATATATATATATATATATATATATATATATATATATAAAAGAAAAGAAAAAAGCACCCGATCTTCGTGTGATAACATTTAAAAATGTAATAAAACATGTGAAAAGATGATTCAAAACTCACAAGAGTAGGATAAAAAACAGCATTGTATGAGTTATACTCATGTGTAGGAGTAGCCTCGGGGTGCCACCGCGTCTCCGCTCTTCCGCTGGGGATACTTCAGATGTCGTCACTCCCTCTCAGTGGTGTAGCAAGTATCAAGTTCCTCCGACAACCACAGTCCTATGGTGCAGATTCCCTCTAATGAAAGAGTCCCAGAAAGAGTCCCAGAGTAGCCAAAAAACCCTGAAGAAGTCAGATAAAGTCTGAGGAAACGTGTAGGGATGGTACTATTGCACAAGATTATAGTGCTCATTGGATTTTATTAGTACCCAAGAGATTTGAGCAAGCCAAACATCGCTCCGGTATAAACTGCAAACTCTGCGAACGCTAATAAATTGACCGGTAAGAAGTCTTGGATGATGACTTAAGTCGTCTTGGATGATGACTTTCATAACGTAGAAGACTATTGGTAGCAGTTATTTGACGATGTATAGTCGTTTCTACTCTGTCATCAGTACCTCTCGTGATTTTCAAATCTAGGAAGGTTATTTCCTATGAGCTGATCTCATAAGTCAAATACAAATTGAACTCATTAGTGTTTAAAATTTTGATGAATTCAATAAACAACGCCCGTGTCCCCTGCCACAGGATCAGGATGTTGTCTATATAACGGACCCATAATGAGATATGTGTAGTGAAAATCTCATTGGCTTCTTGGAAGACCACCTCCGCCTCCCACTAGCCGAGATATAAATTGGCATAGGTGGGGGTGCAAGTGGTCCCCATCACCGTACCTCTGAGTTGGTGATAGATGGTACCATTAAAGGTGAAATAATTGTGGGTCAAGATGAACCTCAATAAGTTCAGCACCAATTGATTGTGTTACATATTCACAGCTTCTACTTTTGAGAAAATAGGCTACAGCCTCTATCCCTATTTGATGTATAATAGAGGTGTAAAGGGATTCCACATCGAGACTAATAAGTAGAGTTTCTTCATCTAAGATGATATCATTCAGTCTATTTAATGCGTCTTTCGTGTACCTTTAGAAGGACGGTAAGGTATTAACAAACGGTCGCAGTATCTGATAAACATACTTACTACTTTGTTCAGTAAGGTTGGAGATACCGGACACAATTGGTCTTCCCGGTGGTGGTAGAGTGCCCTTATGTATTTTGGTAAGACAATAGAAAGTTGCCAGAATCGGTGTTGATGGAAGTAATTGGTCATATTCTTTTTTTGAGAGTGTATTCGACGCTAACCCCTCATCCAGTATATCCTTCAATTCACTCTTAAACTGAGTGGTAGGACTAGTCTTTAGGATCTTATAACATTTAGTGTCGGATAGGAGTCTAGTACAATCTTTTATGTAATCGTCAGTGTTCATAATCACTGTATTGCCTCCTTTATCGGAGGATTTTACAGTGATGGTAACATCATTTACTTATAACAGTATTTTATCTGCATCATGGGGCCATAATTTAATACGAACTTTGATTTGTGCCTCTAGGCATTTTGAACACATTTGGTGTGTGCCTATATGTAATAGCTATCACATTTGGTACTTTAGCATTTATTGTACATATTGCAGGCTTTTGGTGGAACAAATACACATCATTTACTAGTTTCTACGCGACCTGCTTATTATAGACAGGTTTCTTTTAATACTATTATTAGTGCTGT